>NC_059366.1:24502500-24782500 GCF_019703515.2 Myxocyprinus asiaticus
TTCCAGTGTGCTTAGATTTGTTTAACAGAACTTCACCTGTACAATTTAGATTTAAAAGGGTGCACAATATATTTTACAATGCATAGCGTTCATTGATGGAGGTAGAGCATTCATGTTATCCTTCTCACCTGAATTGGTTATTTTTTTAGATGACCTGAGCCAGCTGTGATATGCCTGCGGGGAGGAAAGTGGTGATAATTACTGGGTAAGTACCCAGTCCACTAACAATCCACCAACAGGTACAGTGTCTGTCCGAAACATTGCTGAAAATCATAAGTATTTGCCTAATATCAGATTGCCTGTGATTGTTGCAAACGGTGGTTTTTGATGTTTGATTGTTACTATCATGTGTTCAAGTACAACAAAAGTGCATTTTCTGTGTCCTGCCCATTATAATTATGCAGACGTGAAGGACACATTCAAACAGGCTTAATGATCTATATAATTTGAATCAAATTTGGTATAGGACATACAGTATAGTGTTGCTTTTGTTAATAGACCAAACCTATTTTTATGACTATCTGAGCATCAAGGCAGAAGAATGAGGGAGGTAAAATCCAGGCAGGTAGGTAAAAAAATGACTCTGCCCAGTTTTTATCCCACTGAATAACAAGGCTGTCTATGTTATTTAAATGCCATATGTGACATATTGTGTTGCTTGTGATAATATACCAAACCTATTTTATGACTATCTGAACATTCATCCAGAAGATTGAGGGAGGTAGAATCCAGGCAGGTGGGAAAATATGATCTTGCCCAGTTTTTACCCCCCTGAATAATAAGACTTTCTATGTCAAAAGAGTCAAATGCAATATGGGACATACAGTGTTGCTTGTTTTAATCATCTAAACCTATTTTTATGACTATTTGAGCCACCAGCCATAAGAATGAGGGAGGTAAAATCCAAGCAGGTGGGTAAAAGTGACTCCGCCCAGTTATTACCCCCCTGAATAATAAGACTATTTCAGTACAATCAAATGCTTTATGGGACATACAGTGTTGCTTGTTTCAATCATATAAACCTATTTTTATGACTATCTGGGCATCCAGCCAGAAGAATGGAGGTAGAATTCAGGCAGGAGGGTAAAAATGACCCCACCCAGTTTTTACCCCCCTGAATAATAAGACTGTCTATGTCAATAAAATCAAATGTGTTATGGGACATGCATAGTTGCTTGTATCAATCCACCAAATCCATTTTGAAGACTGTTTGAGCACATAGAGAGAAGAATGAGGGGGAGGTAGAATCCCCCCCCCCCCCGAATAATAAGTCTATTTCAAAATAGTCAAATGTTCTGTAGGACATACAGTGTTGCATTTATTAATCCACCAAACCTATTTTTATGACTATCTGAGCATCCAGTTAGAAGATTGAGGGAGGTAGAATCTAGGCAGGTGGTTAAAAATGACTCTGCCCAGTTATTAACCCCTGAATAATAAGACTGTCTATGTCAAAAAAATAATATGCAGTACCGGACATGAAGTGTTGCTCGTGTTAATACACCAAACCTATTTTTATGACTATCTGAGCATCCAGACAGAATAATGAGGGAGGCAGAATCCAGGCAGGTGGTTAAAAATGACTCTGCCCAGTTATTACCCCCTGAACAATAAGACTGTCTATTTCAGTACAAACAAAAGCTTTATAGGACATATAGTGTTGCATTTATTAATCCACCAAACCTATTTTTATGACTATTTGAGCATCCAGCCAGAAAAATGAGGGAGGTAGAATCCATGCAGGTGGGCAAAAATGACTCTGCCCAGTTATTACCCCCCGAATAATAAGACTGTCTATGTCAAAAGAATCAAATGCAGTATGGGACATGAAGTGTTGCTTGTGTTAACATACCAAACCTATTTTTATGACTATCTGAGCATCCAGACAGAAGAATGAGGGAGGAAGAATCCAGGCAGGTAGGTTAAAATTACCCTGCCCAGTTATTACCCTCTGAATAATGAGGCCATTTATTAGAACCCTGACTGATATGGGATTTTTGAGACCAATACCGATTTTAGAGGGGGAAAATTCACCGATTACTGATATGGTGGTCGAAATAGTTAATTTTTGAGCTGGAATGAAAACAGACCATTTCTATGTGGATTTTTATCAAAGAATATTTCACATTATTATTATACATTGTCAACATTGGAAAAAGTACAATATTTATCTCTGAAATGTAGTGGATTAGAAGTATAAATTAATAGAAAATGCCATGGTAATACTAAAGTAAATTACAAGTACCTCTAAATTGTACTAAAGTACAGTTTTCTTGCTTATCAAAACATCATCAGCAAAATTTAGCTGTTAATGTATAACAAAACAGTCAAACAATAACTCAAGGTTCGCTGCTGCCAAGTCAAGACGTATTCCGGTGGAAAACCAGACTTTTAAATATTACATTTTGTAAATGCAATGACTGGAATTGTTCAGTTGAAGGGGGTACCAAACTGTGAATCCTGAACAAAACAGTTTGGTGAATACATGTTTACACATTAGCTTCCACTCAGCTGGCAAGCAATGAAAGTAGCTACGTGGTTAGCTAGTTAGCTATAAGCTCGTTGTCATGGAGAGTAAAAGATGGATGTTGTTTATTTACTTTCCAGCATTGCGTCTCACCAACTAGGTAACAACGTAGTGTGAAATCAACACTCAACAGACACAATCCACCAACGCACCATTGTCTGTTGAGCTGCAAAAAGATGCTCTGATGTTTACCTTTCAATCTGCTACATTACAGCACTGCCAAACTATAGCTGGCTAACAGCACAGATGTGATAAACACGAGTGACATGGTTGTCAGGGACAGGGTTAACTTTATATTAGTTATACTGAAAAGGGAAAATGATGGAGTCATTGTTTATTAACTTTCCAGTATGTATTTCACAAACTAGTTTGCAACTTACCGAGAAGACACCGCTCAACTCCGCCCTGTCTGCAGATCCACCGTCAGCTCAGCTCTGTAAACAATGGAGTCAGAGCGCGCTCTGCTGGCCAAACTACACTATGATACCAATTCTAAATCACCCAAGCATTGTTTTCTGCATTATATGTTCTGAAGAAAAAAAAAGTTTTAATATCTGCGCATATCTGAAAACATATACACGATTCTGATATATCTGTGAAAGGCTAATATCGGCTGACCGATAAATCGGTCAGGCAATACTATTTATGTCAAAAGAGTCAAATTCTTTATTTGACTTATAGTGTCACCTATATTAATTTACCAAACCTATTTTTTTTATAACTATCCGAGCATGACGGAGTTAGAATCTAGATAGGTGCTTAAAATGACTCATAATAAATCGATTTTATTCTGGTATATGACAATGTTTTTTTTCCCATCATTTTGAAAGATAGGTAATTACAGCACATTTCCTGTGACTACTGCATGTATCATTTAAAACTAACAGGTTTACAAAATTAATCATGCATGTTAAACACACAAATGGCATCCATGTCTTCATTCATTTAGTGCAAAGAAGCTTGGCACAGCGATTGTTGTGGATTTTGTGTAACCCATGACGTTGGTTGCTTGGAAATAAAGAGTTCTTCAAATACAGTTTTCATGGACATGCTAAATTTGATCATCAAAAACAATTCTAATCTTTCCTTTATCATAACATTCTGTATTGCTACATAATTGAGGTATTATTTTACACCAAGCAGTTCTCTATTAAAGGTAATAACTGTCTTTAGAAATAACATGAAACGTAGACAGTCTCCAAATATTATTAATATGAGGAACAATAATAATCTATCCTTAACAGTAGAAGAATGTTCACTTGATTTCTGACATTTGTTTTTAGGCAAAGCAATTATATTACAGTAGTAATAAATAACTTTAGAAATTACATCAAACCCCGACATTTTCCAGATGCAAATGATATTCTAAAGCTGACGGGGGCAGCAGAGACGATCATGCTTATCCACGTCGAAAGATGGCAGTATAGTGTCTAACACCACTGTCACACCGGTACTTAAAGTACGCGAAGAAGAGCAATGCTAACACTAGCTAGAGAACTACTGAATGCCCCTTTAAGTCTTACAACTTTTAAATCGATTTTTTAAAATTCCTATGAAGAAAATTAATGTGAAAACACTTCCCAAACAAAATGTTTTTGTCGCGCTCTATACATTATGGAAACAAAAATTAACACGGTTCTAAATCAAATTTGTGTCTTGTAGGCCTGTATGCAATATTCAGATATGAGAGGAACTTGAACGAATGAGTGGAGCTGAAGGATCCACACCAGATTTTCAGGACAACAAATTACTGGGAGCCAAAAGGGAAGACAGGGACTTACTGGTCATGTCTGGTGTCAGGGACACTGCGGTCCATTCTGAGTTTGTCACTCTCAACCTGGTTGAACTTGTTGCGGGCGTAGGGATCCTGCCCTGGCCTCACCACGGTCACTCCCACGTACAGATCCTGGTCAAAGTCCTGCCACCTAACCTTCCCTGAAAAATAAGACAAACAAATTATGGATATCAGAGTATGCAAGACACCTGGATCACAACTCTCTCTAATAAAATTTAAAAAAACGGCCAAGAAATATTGTTTTTCTTACAATTGCTTTATTTTCAAGAGGAAAGAGCTTATTTTTACTCTGCACACAAATCAAATATTGTGGAAGGTTGATAAATGAAACAGTTGTCCATTTGAACAACTGTGAAACTAGCAATTTGTCAGTCACTATGTTTGCAACTTTATAAGACACCCATATCATTCAAGACGACATGCTTTTACCAAGGACAAATTTCCACACTATAATACGAAGAAAAAAGTCATAATGTGTGTTCTTGAAAAACTTGCTCATGTTTCTGAGAGGCATCTCTCTGAGCCAAGCTGTCAAGACAAACACTTCAAATGCACTGCTGTCCATTACATCATCATAAATCACAGCTGCCAAAAGCGACATGCAAGTAGCTGGCTATGGATATTTTTGGTAAATTATAACCCAGGTAAATCTGTCAAGGGGGACATTTGCCAAATGATAATATATATGAGGATATTTGCCAAATGGAGCAAGTCCATAATAGTCTGCTTTAAATGACTTCCTAACCACAAGCTCAGCTTTTCTCTCAAAGAAAATAGCTATTTTCCATTCTGATGTCAGTGACATCTCACAATAAATTGGCAGACGTCGCTGCTAACAGACCATTGTCATTTAGTTAAATGGCAGAGATGGCTGGGATGATACTCGGACCTTAGAAACATGTGGCAGAATTTCATTATGTTATCTTTCATTACAAAACACTATTAACAATTAATCTAGCGGGGTTCTGGCAAACGTCTTCCATATTTTAATTAGGCCAACTTGCCTGAGAATGACATGCATAGATGCCAGCTATCCAGCAGCGTGCTAACACAGATTCAAAGGCCAAGACCACTGAAATGGGAATTTTGGACATTGTTCCAAAATATCAAGCAGGACCCAAGTGAAAAAGACCATAGATAATGTGTCACAGAGGGACCATATCATATATTAGTCTTTAAATCATTGAAGTATTGTATAATTAAGTGATAGGTACATTTGAATACGTAATTACATATTTATTATGTAATAATTACAATTTCGTAAATATCAAACTACCTACAGTACCATGTTAATTTCAATGCACTGTGTAGATATACCAGAGCTTTTAGAAAAAAAATATACAAGGGATATAAACATTATTAATAGTGGTCATCTGGATGCCTGTCTACTCATCATGATGGTTCCAAACCAGGATCCACAAGGTCAGATAATCTTAAGTGTCAATAATTGATGATCATTTGTCAACATTATGAAACCCATAAATGTCCCTGAAAGGTACTAAAGGGGACTGGTGCTCACACCTTGTGAGCAATTGCTTGAAACTTGCAAACACAGCATAAAAATGTAATTCAAACAGAGGGGGAGTTGCCCTGTTCAAGCTGTTTGGGAAAGTTAAAAAGTTCACATTCCATACCCAAAAATACCACAGTTTTATCATTAAACTGAATACTAGAATCAGGTGAAGACCATCGGTAAATGAAATACAAAGAGATCTGTGGACTGTTGTGCTCTATATAGTCTCAACGTCACACCACCTTCCAGTCAATGCGCAGTCCAGTCGATGCATATTGCACAGAAAAGTGGAAGGTTCTGGCTAAAATTGCCAGTTACAATCTGATTGTCTGCTTTATACAACTTCCTGAGTAAGGGCACACAGTTTCTTTTTAATCAATCCACTCTTAAAGTCATATTTTAAAAATAAAGGGCTGATACAAAAAGCACTTTTGATGAGTTATGTGTGTAATAATGTTTTATTACAAGTGGCAAAAATTGTATATAAAAATATCATTTAAAAATATATAAGATAAGAGTTTTTGGTGTAAACCTAAATGTAAAAATCTCTTGTGCCTGGCTGGTTACTACATCTATTTCTGTGGTTATGGACGGTGTCCACTTGGTGCTTGGCCAGGTTTCGCAGACTAAACGTGAACTTTCAATTACCGTGAAACTGGAGCTAGAAACAAACTTCCAAAATATAAGAGGAATTCGATATACCAGACACATATCCAAAGAAAAAAGGGACTTAAATATGCTGTTGGGGAGCATTTGAATGATGTTTCTGAAGACGACAGATGTAATACAGACAGTCACAGATGTCATAAGGTACACATCCTACAAATGGGACAGGATGTTCCACTAGTCATACAACAACCAACTAGTGAGTTTAATATTTTTAGCTGTGGTGCTTTTAAAAGGATGAATTGAGAGATGCAACTTTTTGCAATTTTTAAATGTGCGGACAGTGCATGGTGCATTTACGTGCAGTTAATATCAGAGTGGTAAACTTTGAGAAGTCACGTTTTAAATCATCCTCATTATTTAAAGCATTGCTAGTTAGGGGTGGGTGATATACCGGTAAACATGATAAACCAGTAGAAATTTGGCAACCGGTATACATTTTGGATTATCGTCTGTATCGAGGTTACACAAAATCGCCACCGCGTGGCAAGAAATGTGCACCTCATTCTATTCACGTAACACGTACGTGGTACACATTCTGTCGGAGAAATGGAGAAGGCAGGCAGGATTCACGTGAGACTGAGAGAATTGAAGAAACAGGGTTTTTCCAGGTACTGACAATTTTTCGGCAGCCGTCAAGTGAAATTTTGGGACACCAAAGCAAATTCAATGGCATTCTTCTCATGATCCAAATATGCTTCTTATCTCACACATGCAGCTGTGTTTCACGTGATTGTCGCGCGTGCTGTCGAGTCCAGCAGGCTTCCAGTTTGTGCTCCACAGACAGGAGAACGCAGAATGTGTGATCACGTGCACTACTCAATCCGGTTTCTCTCTATCGCGGCACAAACGTAAAAACTTGCATGACCAATTTGAATTCTACTGAGTTGAGTTTTTTTTTTTTAACTTAAAAGGTCTATGGAGGAGGTCATACATCTCAAATGGTGAGAGAGCCTGAAATTCTAACCAACACTGACGAGGAAAACCGCTAAAACAATGTGAATGCACCAACAATTGTGTGTCATCTGTCATGCGGATTTTTTAAACTACACATCATCATCCTTAATAAATTCAGTTAGAATGATGTTAGATATTAGAAATCAAACCGGCTTTGGTTTTCAGATATTCAAATATTGTCTACAGAGATGACTTAAATCATTAAGAGCTTAATTAAGTGTTTATTATCAAGGAAGGATTCTTTTTTTTTTCACTCATGAATGATTTCCTTTGTTGCATTGCTTTCAGAAGATGTCAAGTCTCTTGAGGAAAGTTTTAATAATAATAATACTACTAGTCAACAACATCAGGCTGAAATGTGAAATTTTGCATTGTGGTAAGGTTGATTACCATTTAAAATTATCTGAGGCAGTAGTTTTCATTTATAAAGTATTTAATTCAATGACTGGATTTAAAAAAAAATAGGTATTATAATTATGGATATTTAGTAAATAAACCAAATTTTATTGATTTAAAAAAAAATAACTATCATATATATATATATATATATATATATATATATATATATACACACATACATACATATTGTATAAAATAAATGATATCATGATATGAGATTTTGGTCATATCGTCCACCCCTATTGCTAGTGTACAAATCCACCGCATTCAACATTAACTTTCAATTTTAGTCATTACTGAACTTTAAATCGTCTGCTGTAAGCAATGTTCCCGTTAACAGTCCACAGGTTTATTTGCGAGGTTTTGTGGACAGATTAAAGATTTTATCGAGTCTGTTGACGATTCTTTATGGTGGGGTGTCTGACAGACAACGGATTGCGTTAATAAACTGCTGCAGAAGAAAAAACTGTTGTATGCTGTGAACTACTGTACATGTTGCGCACACACACTAATCTTACAGTTCTGCACTTTTGAAGTGACTCCAAGCACTCTGGTTACACTGAAGTGCATCAATCTGCGCCTAGGATGCAGAAAAGCGGTGTTGTGTGTCTCTTATTATATATCTCCTATTTATTTGTTGTGTATTTATCAGTTTTCCTATTGTATATGTGCACTTAGCATCCATAAATTCCTAAGACATGTGTCCACTAACACGTTAAATTGTGATATCAATATTTTTTTGCCACAATGCTGCTGCATAAGAATAAGATTTGCAAATAATCATTAAACCGTTTTACAGTGATTTTTTTCTCAGATGGTAATCTAACAGTCATAAACTCATACCGCGGCATCCCAATTTGAATAATCCTTTTTAACTACCAGTGTATTATTATAATATAATCAATTTATATATACACCGATCAGCCACAACATTAAAACCACCTGCCTAATATCGTGTAGGTCCCCCTTGTGCCACCAAAACAGCGCTGACCCATCGAGGCATGGACTCCACAAGACCTCTGAAGATGTCCTGTGTTATCTGGCACCAAGACTTTAGCAGCAGATAAGTCCTGTAAGTTGCAAGGTGGGGCCTCCATGGATAGGACTTGTTGGTCCAGCACATCCCATAGATGCTCAATCAGATTGAGATCTGGGGAATTTGGAGGCCAAGTCAACACCTTGAACTCTTTGTCATGTTCCTCAACCATTCCTGAACAATTTTTGCAGTGTGGCAGGGCGCATTATCCTGCTGAAAGAGGCCACTGCCATCAGGAAATACCGTTGCCATGAAGGGGTGTATGTGGTCTGCAACAAACTTTAGATAGGTGGTACGTGTCCAAGTAACATCCACATGAATGCCAGGACCCAAAGTTTCCCAGCAGAACATTGCCCAGAGCATCACACTGCCTCTGCCGGCCTGCCTTCTTCCCATAGTGCATCCTGCTGCCATCTCTTCCCCAGTTAAACGACGCACATGCACCGGCTGTCCACATGATCTAAAAAAAATTATTCATCAGACCAGGCCACCTTCTTCCATTGCTCCATGGTCCAGTTCTGATGCTCACATGCCCATTGTAGACACTTTTTGCGGTGGACAGGGGTCAACATGGGCACTCTGACTGGTCTGCAGCTACGCAGCCCCACACGCAGCAAGCTGCAATGCACTGTGTGTTCTGACACCTTTCTATCATGGCCAGCATTAAGCTTTTCAGAATTTGTGCTATAGTAGTTCTTCTGTGGGATCAGACCAGATGGGCTAGCCTTCCCTCCCCATGCGGATCAGTGAGCCTTGGGTGCCCATGACTCTCTCTCGCCGGTTCACCGGTTGTCCTTCCTTGGACCACTTTTGGTAGGTACTATCCACTGCATACCGGGAACACCCCGCAAGACCTGCTGGAGATGCCCTGACCCAGTCGTCTAGCCATCACAGTTAGGCTCTTGTCATTCAGATCCTTACGGTTGCCCATTTTTCCTGCTTCCAACACATGAAATTCAAGAACTGACTGTTCATTTGCTGCCTAATATATCCCACCCCTTGACAGATGCCATTTTAATGAGATAAATGTTATTCACTTAACCTGTCAGTGGGTTTAATGTTGTGGCTGAACAGTGTGTGTGTGTGTGTGTGTGTGTGTGTGTGTGTGTGTGTGTGTGTGTGTGTATATATATATATATATATATATATATATATATATATATATATATATATATATATATATATATATATATATATATATATCCATCAATTTAGATAAACTCACCCCTAAATGGCATGTAAAAACAAAATGTGTGGTTGGTAACTTTATATTAGCGGTGCACCGATCAAGAAACTTGATGTCGATACTGATCACTGATATTTTAAGACTGTGATCGGCCGTTTAAAGTGCCGCTTGCCACATTTCTACAAGTTATATGGTGAAGTTACATGTTAATGATCCATACTGAAAATTCTAATGAATTTACAGTAATTTACTTATATTGAAAACAGTTATGAATAGTTCTGTTGTCACTATCAAATATCACTTTGACATACTGGCAACCAGTAAACACTTTAAAAGCATCATACACAGCAGAGATTGAGAGATATATTCAAAAATAATAGGTATAATCCATCACAAGCTCCAAAACTGCTCCAGTGAGAAATCATTAGTACCTATTATTTATTTACCATCTTTGGCATTTTGTTGTATCGCAAATCACTAATTATTTAGCAATTGCATGAAAATGCACTGCCGTCATTGAAGGTTAAATGGTTATTGCTGTTATTAGTGGTAATGTGACAAACATAAATCTCTCATGTAAATCCAGGTTTTCAAAATAGTGCTGGGATTAAAACACATTAAAATAAACTGGCATATTCATCTGAGTAACTGCATGTCTGAAAGTGTAAATTTGTGAATGCTTAGAATTCCCAATAGCTCACCCTCCAGTGGCCGTAATGTCATGCTTCGAGGGCTGAACAAGTGCTTATTCATTAGAGAGCAGTGTGAGTGTAATTTTGTGAGTGCTGCTATTTAAAAAAAATATCAGCCATGAATCTACACGTGGATTTAAGACACAAGGGCCAATAAAGATAGATGGCTAATCGATCTGTCAGACAATCTTGTCCTTTTTAAATGGATGTTTCTTGGCCAGAATAGGTTTCAATCTGGACCACACATTTTGTCAGTCAATTTTGGCTTTGCAAGAGCAGTTATTTCCAACTAGGGGGTACTTGGAGAGATTTAGATCTTGCTTTGTTTGCTTAAAAGCCTATAAAAGAGAAATTATGCATTATATATATATATATATATATATATTTATATTTGTGTGTTATTAAGTGTTTTCAAATTGTTTGGATAATTATTAATTATAATGTCAAATTCTATCCAGTACAATAGAGTTAAAAAGGAACATTTCTGGTTTGGTGCCACTGAAGTTGTACTTGAGACATAATGATGGGACTATTGGGGTACATAAAACAATAAAGGATGGAAAACACCGCATTAGTGTGACAGAGACAGGAATGCACTCAGGGACTGAAAAACTAAAAGCTATACAGCTGAGATCAATTACATCACTGAGCTGCAATGCACCAAATGCACCAATCCACCAAAGTGTCAGTCACATTTATTACAACCCTGGCACAATATATCTCAATTGTTCATGCTTACAGTGGCATATCAGTGCTTGAGGTCAAATAGAAGCTCAAAGAAAATTAAAGAATCAAAGCCTGGAATCTCCATTACAACGCACAACATGTACACCCCGGAAAACACAAGCTCTCCTTGTGCGATGTCGATAGCTCATCCCACAGAAGAGGACTGTAGGGGCTGTCAAACTAATTAGCTGCTCAAAAGGAGAATGGAGTGTCTTAGCTGCAACTTCCACATTTCACTTGACACTGCGAGATTTTAGACAAAGTGCTTTCCGACACACTGCATGCACACACACCAGACAGCAGGAGAAAGAATGTGAACATCTCAGCTTTCCAGGCCAAAAAACTACATGGCAACATGATTTATTCCTTTTTCTTACCCAGAGCAAGCACATACTTCATGCTTGGTCAAAAAATTTAATATACATGTAATATTACTCAAAATTCTAGAGGAATGTAGCCAGGCCTACTTGACTCAACTGCGGCACCTAACAAGTAGCCTATCACTTGATTATGCCGATTAAATATGTTCCTTCATGATTTGTAAGAAAAACAATTTGTCAGAGGGCCCTTCATATCTGGAGCTAAGAAAAACTAATGTTGTGTTGATGACTTATACTTAAAGAGAAGTCCAAAGAGATCTGAAATCATATCAAAAATAGATAGAATTATTCTTTTTCAAACTAGAGCAAATTGCACATTAAATATGATGTCCCCATACTACTTAGAACAAACTTTCAAGCATGGCCCTAAATTATTGTTACATAACTGCAATCTAATGCCTTTGTAACCACCAGAAACATTTTACCACAAGCATCTTTTATATGATTTTAAAGGGACAGAGTTCACACACACACACAAAAAAAAAAATAATAATAATAATAATAATCTGTCAATTATTCACTTTCATGTCATTCCAAAACTGAAGATTTTTTTTTTCTCCATACAATAAGGATGTGAAACTACTTTTCCATACAACAAAAGAGTTTGGTGACTGTTAAGTTTCAACAAGTTCCAATTAACTATAAATGTAGTCCATGCAACTCGTGCACTATATTCCAAGTGTTCTAAAGCCATACAATAGCTTTGTGTGAGGAACAGACCGAATGCACATGCTTTTACATGCACAGGCAAATGCGTTTAAATGCACTGTGTTATCTGCTTTCTCTTTATACACATATACATGCGGCTCATTCAGCAAGCAGCTTTCCACACAGCAACATAATTTCCCTGCGATTTCCCACATGGCAAATGGAACATGGCATCTGTGGAACAGTTTTCTATTTTTTATTCTCTGTTACTTCACTTTCTTTCCAGGTATTCCAGAGTTGTTGCCGTGTTTGTTTCTTTAACTTTCCACTGCAACCTGCAGGAGAATTGCGCTGCAATAGTGGGGGTTCCCTCTTACATTAAACTCCGGAATCCTCCCAATGTACTTGAGAGCATACATGTGAACATGTCAATATTTTAAATTGTATCCCACTGTTCTCCCAGAAATGTTTTTAATTCTTTCCTCTGTGTTGACTTGTTGATATGATGTATCCTATGACGTTAGTTATCCGATCTGTTCCACGCACATGCACACTCTTCAAAAACCTATAAGAATGTCACTTATGCATTTACATGGCCACATAAGCTGCATTCTCTGGGAGAAAGTTAACCTTAAAAAAAAAAAAAAAAAAAAAAATGTAAACCGATTGCCTTAAAAAAAAATTGAATAGTCCACTTTACTTGAGCCAAATAAGTATATTTACTTGATTTTTTTTAAAGGCAATTGGTTTCCTCACTTTTTTTTCTTTTTTTTTTTAATTAACATTTTTATTGATTCACACAGAAAACATGAAAAACAAAACATATATACTGTACATGGAATCAACATTTAACATTTAATCCCCTAGCCCTCCCAACCCCCAACAAACACTCCCATGGTCACATGAGCATATACACAAAAATAAATAAATAATTTAATTAATAATAAAAATTAAAAAAAATCATACATAACACACATCTACATCTAAACCTCTCTCTCTGCTCTCTCTCCCAGAGAGCCCTCCAAGAACGGCAACAACTTGCCCCATTTCCCAACAAACAAATCCAAATTACCCAGTCTACTAAATACCATTTCCTCATATGCTGCCACCCTCCCCATCTCCGTGCAGCACTCCTGAAATGGGGGCGCTCCAGCCGACATTCATCCCCTCAAAACAATCTGTCTGGCAACCATCACACTGGTCAGGACCCAATTCTTTATGTTTTTATTCCCCACATCGATGACCTCCCCTTCGCCCAAAACAGAGTCTGGGGCAAAAAAAAAAAAATCAGAGTGCCCAACACGTCACACACAAAACTCTGAACCTTCATTCAAAACCCCTGGATCTCAACACACCACCAAAAAACATGGGCCGTGTCTCCATCCTCCTATTGGCATAGTCAGCATGTGGGTGTGTCTTTAGGACCGAGCCTATACAATCTAGAGGGGATCCAATAGAATCGATGTATAATCTTGAATTGCATAAGGCGCACCCTTGCATCTCTAGATGCAGACTTGACCTTTTTTAAAATCCTTGCCCACACTCATTCCTCCAATACCAAGTTTAAATCTTTCTCCCATAATCTCTTGATAGAAGTTAAAGGTCCGTCCCCCAGACTCTGAATTAGCAGGGAGTAAAACACTAATGCCTCATGACCTTTTCCAAAAGCAGTATCTGCCACTTTAGGGGGGTGTATGCTACTCCCAAAAATAGTACAGAGCAGGTAGCACAGCTGTAAATACCTAAAAAACTGAGATCTAGGAATCCCAAAATGTTGAACCAAATCTTCAAAATATCTCAACACTCCGCTCTCATATAGGTCACCAAGTGTAGTAACCCCCCTCACAATCCACTCTGACCAGCAGAAAGGGGACTTATCAATACATCATTTAGGGTTCAGCCATATGCTTGAGGCAACATTAAAATAAATGTCAAAATTAAATGCAAGATAACGGGGTGTAATTTAACTTCAATTAATTTGATAGAAAGGCTTTGCAATGGCGAAATAGGGGCAAGAACTTCCTGTTCAATACAAAACCAGGGAGAGGCTCTCTCAGGTGGAAGCGACCAATGAGCCAAATGTCTGAGACGAATGCATAATACTAAAACAAAATCTTAGGTAGGCCTAGCCCACCTTTGTTGATTGGCCTAAAATGTAATCTAGGATGCTTACCATTCCAAATGAAGAACTTCGCTATGCTATCAAATTGCTTGAAATAAGAGAGGGAGACATCTACAGGGAGAGACTGTAGCAGGTAGTTGAATTTTGGAATACAATTCATTTTAATAACATTAACCTTCCCAATCATAGATAAAAGTAATGAAGCCCACCTGCTCACATCGCTCAATTTTATTAAGGGGTCAAAATTAACAAACTAAATCACACAAATTTGCTGGGAATAAAATGCCCAAATATTTAATGCCCTGTTTGGGCCACTGGAAGTTGCCCCAGCTGGAAGGCAGTTACTGGGCAGTATGCTGTCAACGCCAAAGCTTCGGATTTAGACCAATTGACTCTGTATCCTGAGAACTTAGAAAACTTATTAACAATTCTGTGAAGGCAAGGCATAGATCTAATGGGGTTGGAGACGAACAATAAAATATAATCTGAGTAAAGCAAAAGTTTACGCGCCATACCACCCATCACCACCCATGGAAAATCATCCTCCTTTCTTATCGCAGCTGCTAATGGCTCCAGGGCAAGACAGAACAATAATGGGGAAAGAGGGCAACCCTGCTGGGTGCCCCTATCCAGAGTAAAATAATCTGAAATTAAAAAGTAATTAAAGTAACTTAATCCATCCAATAAAAGTGTCCCCTCGTATATTTCCAAAATCTTAAAAAGATAATCCCATTCTACCATATCAAACGCCTTTTCGGCGTGAGATGGCAGCAGCTGATCATTCGCCACTGACCACATGATATTGATGAAACGCCTAATGTTATCAGAAGAGCTGCAGTCCCGGATAAACCCCACCTGATCTACATGTATAAGAGATGTCATAACTTTACTTAATCGGTTAGCCAGAATTTGACAATATTTTTACCTCTTGCTGGATCAGGGAAATTGGATGGTAACTCTTACACTGGCTTGGATCTTTGTCCTTTTTAAGAATCAGATTGATCCAGGCTTGCGTCATGGTTGGCAGAAGCTTTCCATTCTTTGATGATTCTGTATAAACTTCTAACAAAAGTGGAGCCAGTTCTGTAGCATAAGATCTAAAATATTCAGCAGCAAAGCCATCTGGTCCCGGAGCCTTGCCTGTAGGCAAGGCCTTAATTACCCCGCCAAGCTCCTCCATGTTTATCTCAGAATCAAGATAATTTTTTTGCTCAGTCGTCAGTTTAGGAAGTTCTAATCGTTCCACAAAATGTTTCTAATATCTTCATCAGTAGACGAAGATGTGGAACTATAGAGATCAAGACAGAATTATTTAAAAGCATTATTAATATCAATGGCCAAGGTAAATATTTCACCAGCAGATTTCACTGAGGGAATGGTAGAAAAAGACTCTCTGCTTTATGTATCTAGCCAAAAGCTTCCCTACTTTGTCCCCCGACTCAAAGTATGACTGTCTTGCCCTGAATAGCCAAAAGTCCACCTTCCGTGACAAAATAGTATTATATCTGTATTTCAATCGGGTCAATTCTCTGAGGCCATCGGACAACATTCGGCGCTTCAGCTCTGCCTTGGCACTTTTAATATTCCCTTCCAACTCCACGAGTTATCATGCTTTGGATTTTTTGATGACTGAAAATGTAAAAAAAAAAAAAAAAAATCAATTCCAGAATAAATCTTATGGACTAATAATAAAAAGACATTTATAGTCCCTACCAGATGGGTTCAAAAGTCTCCAAATATCTGCAAGACCAAGATTTTTACACATCCTGTGAAGTGTCATTGTTGCTCTATGGGGCTTACATACTTTTGCTTCACTATTATCAAGGACTGAATCCATCAATAGATTAAAATCTCCTCCCTATAATCTATCATGAGGGGTGCCAGCGGCTTGCAACATCCCTTCAAGATCTATAAAAAAGCCCTGATCATCAGCGTTAAGTGTGTAAATATTAGCCAAATTCAACCTTTGCCCCTGAATTTAAGCTAAAACAATAATGACTCTCCCTAATTTATCTTTAGTCTGTTTGAGACATTTGAATTGTACATATTTATTAATTAATATAATGACTCCCTTGCTCTTACTTGAGCCAGCACTAAAGAAAACATGTCCACCCCATATCTTCCCAAATTTTTCAGCTTCCTGCGGGGAAAGATGCGTTTCTTGAAAAAAAAAAAAACACTATATAATTTCTTACATTTAAGAAAATAAATAACCTTCCTTCTTTTTATGGGGTGCCCCAACCCATTCACATTACATGTGGAAAGAAACAATCCAATCATGTTAACCTTTTGACATATGAGAAAAAATAGATTGTGTCAAAAATAAAATTATAAAGACCACATTCCACATTGGTGCCACAATCAACCCCCGAACTTTCCCCAGAACAAAACAAACAGAAAAAAGAAAAACATGTGCATTAACCCCGCGCACGACAGCGCCAACCAGCGTCCATCCCTCTAAACTCAAACAGTCCATGTATGCCTAAGAGAGCCCCCGCGACAACTTTGCCATCGGATTGCTCAAGTCCGGTGTTTCTATACAACAATTTGTAAGATAGAATTACACAGAAGATAATGTATAAAACAAACTCCAGCCAATAAGTGGAATAAATAAAATAAAAAAACATGTAGATTCATCCATTTAACTGTCTCGAAGGTGTGTCTCCACAAAACAAGCTCCAGCTGCTAGCGGAACCAGCACAAAAAATAAAATAAAATAATAATAATAATAATAATAATTAATTAATTAATTAATTAATTAATTAACAAGCCGTTCAGATCTTTGGGCAATCAAACTCACTCCAATGTCCTGCACAAAACCAACTCCAGCCAACAGGAGGCATAAGCACCCAAAACGAACAGATTCATCCACAAGCTGTCCCGAAGAAATGATTCTACACAAAACAAACTCCAGCCACTAGGCGGAACCAGCACAAAACAAAACGAAAAAGGCGCCCAGTTTCCTCGAACAGTCAAGTGAATGTTCAGTGAGTCAGGTCCACTAGGCGGTAACATGAAAATCACCAACTCACTCGATTGTCTTTATGTAGGCAGTTCTTGCTGTGGGCACATAAATTCTCTATGGCCATCCTTAGTATCTATTCTCAGTTTGGCCAGAAACATCAGAGCAAAAGTGACCTTTCGTTGATGTAAGTGTTTCTTGCATTCCCTGAATCGTTCACGTTTCTCTCGTAGAATTTGCAAAGTCTGGGAACAAGAAAACGTTGTGGTTCTTCCAAGAAAGCTTTCCTTTACTCCTCGCCTCGTGTAACACGAGATCTTTATCGGATGATCTCAGAAATTTGGCCAGAATTGATCGGGTCCTGTCTCCTTCCGCGGATCTACGAGCCGGGACCCTGTGAGCTCGCTCGATTTCCAGCTTATGGCCTGTTATGTCAAGCAGACTTGGGAAGAGCTCATCTAGGAATTTCACCATATCTCGGCCTTCCTCGTGCTCAGGAATTCCAACAATTCGTATGTTGTTTCGTCGATTACAATTCTCCAGTTTTTCCGAAACGCGTTCTAAATCTCCCTTGGTTGCTAGCGGATTAGCAGCTAATTCCCTCTCAGATGACTCTAGATAATCGATCCGTTTCTCGACGTCCGACAATCTTGTAACCAACTCAGAGAATTTCGTCTCCATGGAAGTGATCGATCGACGTATCACAGCAAGATCCTCAAAGTCTGTAACGACCTTCGTCAGCATTGCTAACACATTCATCAATTCATGCTGGATTTCTTTCAGTTCACCATCCGAATTGAGTCCGGGGCTGTCGGCCTGCCACTGCAGGGAATCAGCTTGAGCACGTAAGTGTATTTTAATGTCTCCAGAGCCCGAGGATTTAGAATTTTTGGACATATTGTCTTCCTAGAACAGTTAAGAATCAGGGTGTATCGAGTCTCACCGGTTTATGACACAAATAGTATTAAAACTAGCAAAGTGTGCAGAGCTCGCCGTTCACACGTCTGCTCCTCGCATGGCGTCATGTGACTCCTCCTCACTTCTTTTAAGTAAAGTCAACTTATTACATTTTACAGTGCTAAATTACACGAGTAACATGGGGACACAAGCAACTACTGATAATTCCCTGGGAGTTTGGCGACAGACAGGAAACGCAGAGTGTAGCATGCAATGACACAAAGCCAAAAATAATCTTATGTTTCTGATCAATTTAAATTAAACAGCTTTCTGTGGACATCAGAGAATGCATGCCAAACTAACAAACAACCAAAATAAATAATGCATTAAAAACTCTGATTAAACCTGCTTTTAAACACAGGAAGTCTACAAGTAGTCAGCGTATGTTGATATCTTAGGCATAATGTATTAAGAAGCCCAGTTATATTAGATCACAGTACAGCTGAGTATATTTCCAAAAGGGTACAACAAAGAGTAAAGACACTGGCTGGGTGATTGGCCTGAAGACAGAAATTGTTTTCAAATCACTCATGTGCATTTTTTTTTAGAAGCCCTTGAGTGAGTTTTTCCACACCTACTTTCCCTGTAAACAGGACGTAACCTTAGGTTATCTGATAAAGAAAAACTTGAGACCCTGTTTTTTGCAAGCTGAAGAAACTGTCCATTATTCAACCAGGACTGAAAAAGAAAACTTTATTTATGAGAGCGGGCTAATCCTGACACGAGCTGATTATGCACATGGGTTGTCAGTTGCCTCTTACCTGGAGGAAGGGTCTCTAGGCTTTGGGCTTTGTCATCAGCATTGCTGTGTGATTGAATTCTGTTTGAATTAATGCCACTCCAGTCATCCTGCCAAAGAGAGGGAAAAATCATGAGCATAAAGGCATATTGTGTAGGTTAAAAACAGCAGCTTAAAGATTGTGTCTAGAAGGTATGCCTCGATCTGGGAAAGTTTAGCAAGAGTTGCATTTGCTGCAACTATGGTTATGGTTGGTATTAAGTTCAGGTTTATTAGTAGGGTTAGGGGTAGATGTAGGTTTTCTGACTCCAAATAAACACAATGTCACATGTGATTCTCGTGAGACTGTGAGAGGATCAAAGGTTCCCTTCTAGACACAAACCAGCTTAAAAAAAGTTGCTGGAAACAAACTTCTGCCAGACTTAGCCACAGAATTATACGCCAACTCTTTCCAAAACACATAATCAGAGAGGGAGCAAGAGAGCAGCAGCATAACATCTCAGTGTTGCTGTCAAAAGAAAAATAGAGTTCTTGCACAACAACCTAATAACTGACAAATGTATAACTGTTTATGAAGATGAAAATACAGTTTATCTTGAATGATCAGCTTTAACAACGACGCTCTCAGCGTGCTTCTTCCCATATATGGGTTGCCCTAAAAACGTGCAAAAAGACTGACAAAGAAAAAGTTCCTCAAAGTCATCTGATTGGCTTAAATATCTGACCATAAAGCACAGTTTGAGTGTCATTTCAGAAAACAACTCCTACAGGACCGTTAAGGAATGATTCAACAAATACTAATATTAGTCGAGGTAACTGGTATAGAGCAAACAGTTACTGCATTTGCAGTAAGTCTGTGCTGCAACAGGATACTGCCCCTAGTAATATAGTAAAGTAATTACACAAGAGTAATTGCCCACTGCCTCTGTCATCATTCTTTTTTTATTTTGTATTTTTATGGAAATTCCAACAAGGAGGAAGAGATTTTTTTTATTATAAAATGAGTAAAAAGTTCAACTCTAACTATTCAGATGACTTAAATCTAATTTACTCTCCAATGAAATAAGTGTAATTTTAATACAAGATAAATTTAATATAGGCTCATCGTTTCAGTCTAGTTGCTGTAGTAACCACAGATCTCATGACCAGGAGCTTGTGTTTTTTTGTATCTCTCTCCTCGTGAATTTGAGCAAAACAAATAATTTTCCTTCAAGGGAAATTCTAGCAGCCAATATCTTAGAAACCTTAATCAACCGAAGTGCAACAAATAAATCTTTTGTTCTCAGCAATCATTGAAGAAACAAAAGACATCAATAATCTGCTTCCAAATAACAAACTAGGGCTAAATATCAAAGGAAAGCTGATAATTATGGATAAAATGAATGACTTAGCGTATAAGCAAAAATAGAAATAAATAAATAAAAACACCCACAACAATTCTTTTTTATTATGATTACATAATTTAAAAGTACCGGTACTTCAATAGAAAAATTATGATTAAGATGGGGGAAAAAATATCCAAGTGTTTCTACAGTAGCCTATCGGTACCAACAGTCTACTGATTAAATTTGGTAGCTAAGTGCTGACACCAGGGTCAAGAAAGTCACAATGGAAATACTTCTGTGTGCCAAATAAAAAAATGACAATATCCAGGAAGAGCAAAAAAAATGCATTTTCTGATGGGTTTTCATTGACATGTTCTGCCTTTAATCACACATGTGTATTAGCAGCATATAACAAATAGCTAGTTTAACCCTCAGACCCAATTCACACCCGATATTAAGATGTACCTCGGGTGATCCGATCACATGTGGTCAGGCAAGACACACCGCTGTTTACACCTGGTCGCTTAAACGCATCTCCTGTGAACACTTGTGTTCAGATTTCGAAGGGAGGGTGATTTCATGAGGACACGCGTCATATACCATGTCAGTATATTACTGCATAATAACAGCAGGCAAAAAAGTCAAAGTGCAAAAATTTTTTTTTTAAACGGCACAATGTTTATCCCAGATACATCTGAAATTTAATCCAAGCACAAATGCAAAATTTCAAGCAGAATAAATTCTCTGTTATTCTAGTGGAGTACCTGTTTTAAAGGAGCTTTATATTTGTGTGCTTTTCATCTGTGTTTCTGCATGACCAACTGAAGATCCATGCTTGTGTAAGTATCCGTTTTTTCGAATATTCAGATCGGATGGTAAATTGCTTTTAAAGCCGCTCGTAACTGGCAAAATTCAAACTCTAGTTTATTGATAGGGTTAGGGGATGGCGCTTCTGTCCAGCACATAAACAGGACAGATTTTTTATTTACACCTCAAATGCAATGTGGTCACATGCATTTTTGAGTACCTTTGTATGTTGTTTTTTTTATCATCACAAAATGTTTTAGACCCTGTTTAGACCTTTATTTAGCGATGGCCATATGTAATCCGAAACGCATCCTAATACCATGTGTAAATGAGGTCTCAGAGACCCAGCACAGCAGAATTGCAACACTTGCTTTTAGCAATTAAATAATATTTCTTAAATATGAGTAGAAACTACATAACAGTAATTCACATTCTGAACTGTATCACAATAGCAGCAAAATTGCATATTGACAGTCAGAGCTTGCTAGTGTCACACAAAAAGTAAAAACACAAATTGACAATTGCTAACACTTTTACGACCCTAATCCAGAAAAAGTTGGAAAAAAACAAAAAATGCTTTTAAAAACAATAAAAAGAGTGATTTGTAAATTCTATTCACCCTGTGAAAGCACTACAACAACACATTATTTGATGTTTTATCTTGTGAATTGAAATATGTTTTGAAAATATAGTTCAATTTCAAATCAGATGCAACATGCTCCAAAAGTTGGGACAGTCGAGTGTTTACCACTATGTAACATCATCATTTCTTCTAATATTAAGCATTTGGGCATGGAAGACACAAGTTTGTTTAATTTAACAAGCTGAATTTTCCTCTATTCATCCATTATGCAGGCCAATCTAGCACCTGCACTCTCTGTTTACACAACAATAGGGTTGGGGAGTAATGGAATACATGTAACGGGTTTACGTATTTAAAATACAAAATATAAGTAACTGTATTCCACTACAGTTACAGTTTAAATCATTGGTAATTAGAATACAGTTAAATTCAGAAAGTATTTTAATTACTGAAGAGATTACTTTGCATTTTATTGTCATTTGTTTCATGTAATATTTAGTCCTTTCAGATGGAAAACATTTATACATATAAATGATGCAATCCAAAGTGCATTTGTACAGCGGTGAAACACTTTCTTATGATGTGTTACATTCATACGAGCAGACAGAGAAGTAAGTTTGAAGTAAGTTTGGAGCAGAAGAAATAGAAATAATCCTTGTGCAAACTGTCAGCTTTACGCTAAGCTAAAATGCTTTTTCTAGCCATTTTACATGCACATGTTACCATTCACGTTGGAACATAATTTCTTTTTTTCAAGTAAGACCTTTGATATTTGGGCAAAAACGTATTCTTGATGATAATTTTTGTATTGTTTTCCTGTAAAAATATCTAAAAATCCTTAAAACAAGATCAATATGATTTATCTTGTTTTAGAAACAACACTGCATAAGATATTTAGGTTTTTCAGAGAATGTATTTTTAACGTGTATTTTGTCTTACTGTACTGGCAGAGTTTTTATAGTCAAAACAAGTGAAAATATCTACCAGTGCTGAAGAAGTAATCCAAAGTATTTAGAATACGTTACTGACCTTGAGTAATTTAACGAAATACGTTAAAAATTACATTTTACAGCAAGTATTCTGGATTATGTAGTGGAATACATTTCAAAAGTAACCCTCCCAACACTGCACAGCAATGCACTTGTAATTCGGGCAGTATGTGGTTTGGCATTGTCCTGCTGGAAAATGTACTATATATGTACTAATGTTTAAATTTCCGGAAAACATCAACTTTCATAAAATTGAGAATTCAACACTGGGCATTTGTGGTCAAGTATAGTTTCTATATTCACACAATGGAGACTAGTCAGTTAATTATATACAGTGTATATATATATATATATATTACTGTTTTCAGTGCTGTTCCATAATTTTTTTTTTTTCCAGATTAACAATTTTTATTGATTCACATATTTCAACATAGAAAAACAAAACATATAAACACAGAATCAACATTAACCCCCACTCTCCCTCCTCCAATTCCAAGTACAAATCTTTCTCCCATTATCTCTTGAGAGAAGTTGAAGCTCCGTCCCCCAGATTCTGAATTAGCAGGGAGTAATACACTGATGCCTCATGACCTTCTCCAAAAGCAGTAATCACCACTCCCATAGTATCTGCCACTTTAGGGATATGTATGCTATTCCCAAAAATAGTACACAGCAAGTGGCACAGCTGTAAATACCTATAAAACTGAGATCTGGGGATTCCAAAATGTTGAACCAAATTTTCAAAGGATCTCAACACACAGCTCTCATATAGGTCACCGAGTGAAGTAACCCCCCTCACAATCCAATCTGACCAGCATAATTTGGGGTTCAGCCATAAACTCGAGGCAACATTTAGATAAATATCCGAATTAAACACTCTGGACACTTTTGTCCATACCGAGTGCAAATGCGAGATAACGGCTGTAATTCAACTTCTCCGGTTAGTTTAATAGAAAGGCTTTCCAATGGCAAAATAGGGGCAAGAACTTCCTGTTCAATACAAAACCAGGGAGGGGCTCTTTCTGGTGGAAGCAACCACTGAGCCAAATGTCTGAGACGAACGCATAATAATACAACAAAATCTTGGGTAGGCCTAGCTCTCCTTTGTCAATCGGCCTATGCAGTTTACTGAAATGTAATCTAGGACGTTTACCATTCCAAATGAAAGACTTCGCTATGCTATCAAATTGCTTGAAGTAAGAGAGGAGGACATCTACAGGGAGAGACTGTAGCAGGTAGTTGAATTTTGGAATACAATTCATTTTAATAACATTAACCTTCCCAATCATCACTAAATGTAATGAAGCCCACCTGCCCACATCACTCGAAAACCTTTTTATTAAGGGGTCAAAATGAACTAATTAAAAAAAAAATCACACAAATTTGCTGGGAATAAAATACCTAAATATTTAATGCCCTGTTTGGGCCACTGGAAGGCGTCCCGCTGGAAAGCCATTACTGGGCAGTCAGAGCCAAAGCTTTGGATTTAGACCAATTGACTCTGTATCCTCAGAACTTAGAAAATGAATTAATAATTCTGTGGAGGCAAGACATAGATCTAGTAGGGTCGGAGACAAATAATAAAATATAATCTGCGTAAAGCAGAAGCTCATGCACCATACCTCCTGCATCCACCCCTGGAAAATCATAGCTGCTAATGGTTCCAGGGCAAGACAGAACAATAATGGGAAAGAGGGCAACCCTGCCGGGTGCCCCTATCCAGAGTAAAATAATCTGAAATTAATCCATTTGTTTGTACCACCGCTACCGGGTGTCTATAAAGCAACTTAATCCATCCAATAAACGTACTCCCAAACCCATACATTTCCAAAATCTTAAAAAGATAATCCCATTCTACCATATCAAACGCCTTTTTGGCATCAAGTGAGATGACAGTGACCGAAGTCTGAACATTTGCCATTGACCACACGATATTGATGAAACGCCTAATGTTATCAGAAGAGCTGCAGCCCTGAATAAACCCCACCTGATCTATATGTATAAGAGATGTCATAACTTAATCGATTAGCCAAAATGTTTGACAATATTTTAACGTCTAGCTGGAGCAGGGAAATTGGACGGTAACTCTTACACTCGCTTGGATCTTTGTCCTTTTTAAGAATCAGACTGATCCAGGCTTGTGTCATGGTTGGCAGAAGCTTTCCATTCTTTAATGATTCCGTATAAACTTCTAACAAAAGTGGAGCCAGTTCTGTAGCATAAGATCTAAAAAATTCAGCGGCAAAGCTATCTGGCCTGGAGACTTGCCTGTAGGCAGGGCCTTAATTACCTCGCCAAGCTCCTCCAATTTTATCTCAGAATTGAAATAATTTTTTTGCTCAGTCATCAATTTAGGGAGTTCTAAAGGTTCCACAAAGTTTCTAATATCTTCATCAGTAGACGAAGACATGGAACTATAGAGATCAAGATAGAATTCTTTAAAAGCATTATTCATATAAATGGCAGAGGTAAACATTTCACCACCAGCAGATTTCACTGAGTGAATGGTAGAAAAAGACTCTCTCTGCTTTATATATCTAGCCAAAAGCTTCTGTTTGAACCACTCTGGCTGTTGTGGTCCTTGATGGTTCTGTAGTCACTTAAGTTTTTTTTTTTTTTTTTTTTTTACTTTTCCCAACACTGTTGGTAGCCATGTGCGGCCAACAGCTGAGACACTTCCTGAAAGACTTTTCGTTTCGCGTCGCCCCATCCAGCTCTCATTGGATCCTCTACTCGGCTACTAATGAGAGGAACGTCTGCACCTCGTTTATTGACCACGGTGGTTTTGCGCATAGCCATTTCTTTTTACAATTCGAAAGTCGTGAACAAATGATACTGCTATCGCTGTTGCCAACTTTAAAACTAGCAGGTTGATGTCTCGTGTCGCAAATCCAGTGACGCTGGTAGTGACGATTCTCTCTGACCAATAAGTTATCTCAGGGTTTTGATGTCACATTTAGTATCAGCTCGGCTCACTTGGAACCTCGACCGAGGTGGTACTAAAAAAAGTACCAGGTACCAGTTACTATCCACAGTGGAAAACCCCCAAAAAGCGAGCAGAGTCGAGCCATACCGTGCAGTGGAAAAGCCCCATTAGATATATTAAAAAAAGATCTATTCTAGAGTAAATCTTATGGATTGATGAATAAAATGTATAGTCCCTACCAGATGGGTTCAAAAGTCTCCAAATATCTGCAAGACCAAGAATTGTACACATCCTGAGAAGTGTCATTGTTGCTCAATGGGGCTTACACACTTTGCTTCACTATGATCAAGGACTGAGTCCATCAATAAATTTAAGTCTCCTCCCAATATTATATCACGAGGGGTGCCAGTGGCTTGCAACATCCCTTCAAGATCTATAAAAAAGCCCTGATCATCAGCGTTAGCCAAAATAAATAAATATTAGCCAAAATCAACTGTTGCCCCTGAATTTCTGCTAAAATAATAATGACTCTTCCTAATTTATCTTTAATCTGTTTGAGACATTTGAATTGTAGATGTTTACTTATCATTGTAATGACTCCCCTGCTCTTACTTGAGCCAGCACTAAAGAAAAAATGCCCACCACATATCTTCCCAAATTTTTCAGCTTCCTGCAGGGAAAGATGCGTTCCTTGAAGAAACAATATGATATATTTCTTTCATTTAAGAAAAGAAATAACCTTCCTTCTTTTTATGGGGTGCCCCAACCCATTCACATTCCACATGGCGAGAGACAATCCACTCATATTAACATTTGACATTTTGAAATATTAGAAAAAATAGATTGTGTGTCAAAAACAAAATTATAAAGACCACATTCCAACATTAGTGCAATAATCAAACCCCAAACTTCCCCCAGAACCAAACAAACAGAAAAAAGATAAACTCAAACAGTCCATGTACGCCTATGAGAATCCCCACGACAACTTTGCCGTCGGATTGCTCAAGTCCGACATTTCTATACACATTTTGTGATACAGAATTACATAACAGAAGAAAATCTATAAAACAAACTCCAGCTAATAGGCAGAATAAACACAAAGAACGTGTAGATTCATTCACAAAACTGTCCGGAAGGTGTGTTCCTCCACAAAACAAGCTCCAAAGCTCCAGCCACTAGCGGAACCAGCACACACACAAACACACACACACACACACACACACACACACACAAAATCCATTCAGTTTCCTCGGACAGTCAAATGAATGCTCAGTGATCCGGCTGTTCATGCGTGCAGCAGATGACCTAATCCTTCCAATGTCCTGCAAAAAACACTCCACAAAACAAACTCCAGCCAATAGAAAGCATAAACACAAGGAACGTGCAGATTCATCCACAACTGTCCCGAAGGAGTGTTATTCCACAAAACAAACTCCAGCTGCTAGGCGGAACCAGCACAAAAAGAAACAAAACATGCACCCAATTTCCTCGGACAGTCAAGTGAATGTTCAGTGAGTCAGGTCCACTAGGCTGTAAAGCAAGTGCCACACAATGACTCACTCATTCCATATACTGTATGAAGGATATCGCATATTGGGGACAAGTATACACTCTACGTTCATCCTTAGCATCTATTCTCAACCTGGCCGGGAACTTCAGTGCAAAGTGACCCTCCATCAATGCAAAAGTTCCTCGAAGGAGTGTTATTCTGGCCGCTAAGCAGAACCAACACAAAAAGAAACAAAAAAGGCGTCTAGCTTCCTCGGACGGTCAAGTGAATGTTCAGTGAGTCAAGCTCACTTGACTGCAATGTGAGAAACACACTATGACTTCCTCAGTCCATTGATTTTCTGAAAGACATTGCTTGTTGTGGGCATGTAAATATTTTGCAGCCATCCTTAGTATCTATTCTCAATTTGGCCAGGAACATCAGTGCAAAAGCGACCTTCCGTTGATGTAAGAGTTGCTTGCATTCCTTTAATCAATCACGTTTCTCTCGTCGATTTCGCAAAGTCTGGGAACAAGAAAATGCTGTGGTTCTTCCAAGAAAGCCTTCCTTTACTCCTCGCCTCATGTAACACAAGATCTTTATCGGATGATCTCAGAAATTTGGTCAAAATTGATCGGGCCTGTCTCCCTCCGCGGATCTCCAAGCCGGAACTCTGTGAGCTCACTCGATTTCCAGCTTATGGCCTGTTATGTTGAGCAGACTCAGAAAGAGCTCGCCTAGGAATTTCACCATATCTCGGCCTTCTTCGTTCTCAGGAATTCCAACAATTCGGATGTTGTTTCGCCGGCTACGATTCTCAAGGTCTTCCAGTTTTTCCCAAACGTGTTCCAAATCTACTTTGGTAGCTAGCGGATTAGCAGCTAGTTCTCTCTCCGATGACTTCAGATAATCGATCCGTTTCTCAACATCTACCTCTCTTGTAACCAACTCTCCATGGAAGTGATCGATCGGCGTATTACAGCAAGATCCTCCAAGTCTGCTATAACCTTCGGCAGCATCTCAGACATGCTGGACAGTTGCCACTGAATCTCTCCAGCCGCACCGTCCAAACCAAGTCCCTGGTCTGTGGCCCTGTCAGGGGTATCAGCTTGAGCACGTAAGTGTCTTTTAATGTCTCCAGAGCCCAAGGATTTTGAATTCTTTGACATATTGACCTCACAGAACAGTTATGGAACAGGGTGTATCGTATCTCACCGGTTTATGACATAAAAAGAATAAAAAACTAGCAAAGTGCGCAGAGCTCGCTGTTCACACATCCGACCCTCGCATGGCGTCACGCGACTCTCAATGCTGTTCCATCATTAAAAAAATCTACCCATCTGTTTTATGGAACTCATGGTATATTAAATAAACTACATTACATAAAAATTGGTATTTAATTATAACTTGTTATAAATATGTTTATACATTTTACTTTTTGCTGAGATATCTAATTTGGTGTCAAGAATCATCCAATTTCTATAGTATTGGTGTAGAACAGCAGTCACCAATTAGCGGACTGCGGTCCAGGTCCGGACCTTGGCTTGGTTCCATCTGGATGAGACATCTTGACATTTGCTGCCCCATCTCACCGTTTCTATACTTTAAGTGATTAGTATGACAAAACAAAGGAGCTGTGTACAGTGCAAGCGCTCGGGCACAGATAGCACTGATCTTTCAGCGCTGTATCCTTGAATACTTTTCTCTTTTCCAGAACACGCTTCATTTATACCCTTTCATGTGCTATGCACAGAGTTGCAGATGCAGTTATTTTAACGACAGTAGACTATAGCAGAGAAATACAGTGAGCAGCAATATAGATGGATACTGGCATCTTTCATAAAACACAATGCAGAAAACGAGAATGAAACAAAGTAAATTCAACTTCACGTGTCTGAAATGAATCCAACCGTTCAGCTAAACCAGATCTGTGACAGGACAATGTGCATCTAGAGCACCTTTAAACTATAAAGTTTTTCCATCTAAAATTTGGTTTATTACTCAGCATGTTTCGAGCCTTTCACAAACAGGTTATTTTTGTGAAAATTAAACAAAGATCATCTCTCTCATAAATGGCAAGGAAAAACAACCAAAAATGTGATTTTACTAGTAGTATAGTGGAGTTCTCATGAGAACGTTTCCATAATTTGATAGTCTGACCATTTATAGGCCTACTTTAGCTAAAAATATTTTTAAGATTCACTATTGTGCTGTACTTTGTTTGTTGTTAGTAGATTTTCATTTAATGGAAAAATATAAAAATGGTCCATTCAGACTTTACATTTTCAAAATTTTCTCTCAGGGGATACCCCTGAACCCCCAAACTATATATTTCCCTAATAGTGTCAAGGCCTCCTATGCCCTTTGAGTATCTAAAAATATTCAACACAAATACTGGACTGTTATCATTCAACTTTAAAATGAACAGTTCATTTTATCTTTTAATATTTATAACAAAGTGCTTTTGATTGATGAACTCATTGAAATATTGTAATCTTTTGGCAGAAGATCTCCCAAACCCCACTATTTTGGCTTTGTCTCTGGAGCCCCAATGTCCTAATCCTTGCCCAGTTTTAAAGAGACTGTTTTGACATTGATGTTTTTTTTTTTTTTCTTCTTCTTTTACAAAGTACTATTACTGCCAACTTGGAAATTTACAATTAGGCCTACTTAAAAAAAAATAAAAGAGCATTCCTTATGTCATTTCATAGCTACACTACTGGTCAAAACTTCTGAAACACTTGACTGAAATGTTTCTCATGATCTTAAAAATCTTTTTATCTGAAGGCATATGCTTATGTTTGAAATTAGTTTTGTAGACAAAAATATAATAGTGCCACCATATTAATTTATTTCATTATAAAACTAAAATGTAATAATAAAAAAAGTTTTTGAAATTGATGACTTGGACCAAATAATAGAAGCAGCCAATAAGTGCCCAACATAGATGGGAACTCCTTCAATACTGTTTAAAAAGCATCCCAGGGTGATAACTCAAGAAGCTGGTTGAGAAAATGTCAAGATTACATGTTTGCAAATTCTAGGCAAAGGGTGACTACTATGAAGATGCTAAAATATAACACAGTTTTGAATTATTTTGGATTTTGTTTAGTCACAACATAATTCCCATAGTTCCATTTATGTTATTCCATAGTTTTGATGACTTTACTATTATTCTAAAATGTGAAAAAAAAAATAATAATTACAATAAAGAATGAGTGTTTCAAAACATTTGACCGGTAGTGTATACTGACTAACACCATGTAAGTTATTGTCCGGACCTTTGCTGGGAAGGAAATCTAGAGACCGGACCTCTTGGAACTTTAATTGAACACCCCTGGTGTAGAATGTCGATGACTGCACTTTAGTTATTGTGACAACATTACTCTAACACAAGAAAACTTGATCAGACACTATTCTCACAAAACCAGGGCATCCCAAGGCCCCAAGCTACCAGAAAGCTGGTAAAGATTACCCAATCTACAGGAGGCTTTGAGCATCAGCAAAACAGCAGTTTCTTCATTTTACCTCCCTTGATAACAAATATCGGAAAATATGGGTATTCTGACAAATCGCGTCAAGGCCAAGCCCGAGAGTAACAAATAATCACTAGAAAAGCACACAACAAAACACAGAGCTAGTAATAATTTACAGCCGACCCTTTGCCAAGGCTAGTAGTAAATAAATGTGCAGTCTGGACCGGCAGGGCAGAATGTGCTAGAAAAGCCACTTCCAAAGCACTCTCTATTCCCAGAGACTAGGAAAACATGCCTTTGAGGATCACAACCTCAAATGTTCCATAATCACTTCTGACCATTTTATACACTCTTAGCACTAACTTAAACATTTATTTTACCTTCCATCACAAAGGGTACTGCTGCAAATGAACATGTCAGCACTGAGGCTTTGGCTCAGGATTCAAAAGCCCCTTAGATAAACAAGGGCTCCGTTCCCACAGTTAGTATTTGAGATAGACAAGCATATTTACTAACCGGCGTGACTCTCCAATATTCCTGACTACTGTTCATACAACAGCTTACAGGAGCGGCCTAAATGCTGTCTGTATGAACTAATAACCAAAGACAAGCCCCTTTTCTATTCACACGGTAGCTGTGAAACAGCTGTAACCATAGTTGTCTAGTAAAATCAATATAAAGTTGGCAACTTCCATAACCCTGCAAAGTATTATCACAATTGACCTGACAATAAGTATGTTTACACACACACCAATATCCTGATAAAGACCAACAACCAGCTTATTAAAAAAAAAAGATTAAAAATATCCAGTCACTTTTACATGAAATTTGAAATTAATGACTTATTCTACGCTTGTGATGTCAATAGAGTCATGCGCACAACACAGGAGCACAATGAATAAGCTGGTAAGAATGGAAGTAAAAGGTGTTTAAGCAACCGGAAATCAAAAATCTATCTGTGTCATTTGGTTTAGGATTAAACCGTTTATGACCCTAACCTAATAAAGGAAAACAGTTTCAGTTTAAGGTGTACTTGACCTTACACGTTGTGGGCTTAGGGATCATTGGTGTAAGAATATGCATGTAAATTACGAGACCAATTGTGGTTCTAGTTTTTCCGAAAAATCTTAATTTTGTACCTTTTAATTTTGCCGATTTTGTAAATTATACTGTGTTAATTACCATATATAAGATTTCTGTACAGGAAGGCATATGAAATACCTTTTAACTTACACTGGAAATAAGCATGAAATATTTTTGTAAGTTGATATCAACACAATTTATTAAATCAAATCAAAGACTCAAGTCTATGGATTGTTTTATAATTATAATTTTCTCATTGCCTCAAAAACAATACCTACAAGAATACAGCAACAAGCATATTTCATGTATATTGCATCTGTTTGACTATTATTTTTATAGTCATCTTATTTTTGGATTATCCATCATCTACTCCTTGGAAAACACAGGCTTCGTGATGGCACAGATCTGTACCTTTAAGAGCGAGTGCTCACTAAAAAGCATGTCACACACACCATTTCAGATTTCAAGACCAAAAGTGCGGTTGTCTGTGTCAGTTAGTTGTTGACAGCGTATTGAACAAATAAGCACTAATCGGAGCCAATGTCTCTCTCATGTGACTTTTCGCTGTATTCGGCGGTTACCCCAAAAATCGGAGGAAGGTTGCAAAATTGCATAGGAACATGTCAAGAGTGTGCAATCCAGAAATGCAATCTTTACAATGTGGTATGATGACAGGTTAATTTTGATGGAGTATATCAAGTTTTAGAAATCAAAGAACAGGAGGCACCATAGCCTCCAAGAGATAATGGCCTCTCAGCTTGCAACATTTCTTCTGCAAGAAACCAGTGTCATTATCAGTTGCCAGGAATGTGTTGGAGATGCAATTCACCTCAGCACAAAATGAAAGGACAATTTTATCCCTTCATTACTGTGTGCTACAGGGTGGAACAAATGAGATTCCAGGGCTGATACTACAGAAGCATGACACACAATCGCAATCCATGGTTGGGTGTCAAAACAAATCAAAACCATTTTTCATCAGAGCTCAATGCTCAATGTCATGCGTTTTGACTAACTTGTATGTGGGGGCTGAATATTCAATGTGGTAAAAACTGCTTTGGCCATAAATGTTGCTTGACACCTCTAAAAATAATCTGATTAAGTCGACTCTGTGCTGTCAAGAAGGGAACCGATTTAAGTAATTAACAGGTATCTTTCATTTACGTCAAAATATAATATATTTAGCAAGGGAATCAAAACAGTGCACTGCATAAGCCGCTGACTACTGAGTGAGTAACCTATTGGCCATGTTCACATAGCAGCAGAACACGTTTGTCAGTCCTGTTTTAATGCTAAATACAGTTAAATTCACATAGATCAGATGAGATGAGATCTAGGTTACTTGGTGTCCTCTACATATTTGTACATGACTGGTTGATAGTGTGTCAACGTAGCTAAAATTCTTAAATGAGTTTATACTGGTGTTTAAAAAGTTTTTTTTTTTTCCCTTGTAAAGCAAGCTCTGTAAAAGGACACATGTAATGAGAGGATGTAAATATTTGTAATGGTAAGATTGAAAAATCTAAACACACTGACTGCTTGAGCCATCCAGCAAGTCTGAGCTCCAAACCTACATGGTTGTTTTTGTGGCAAAGGATTCCATCATGTGTCTGAGTGTGTGTTCAAACTGCCAGTTACCATCTGACATGGCATGGCACTCAACTCCCCACAGATGGAAAAACCTAGAGAGGGCTCAGTCTCACCTGTCTGTAGGGACTATTATTCAACTCAGTCACACAGAAATCCGCAGTCCTGCTGTGAACTGGGGACTGAAATGAGTCACAAGCTCGTCTCTGACTTAAAGCAGATATAACAGAGCTTAATTAAAGATTAAATTTGATCAGATGGGAATCGGTCACCAAGAACTGACATATGAATGGAATTTATTTTAGTATATTTTAATAATATCTAGATGATCTCCAAGCCACTGAAGCCAGACCCATTCTCGTATCAGATCGATTAAAAATAACAGCTGAGGAAGTGTTTTGTGATTCTTTGAGGACTTATGGACCCCGTTTACACCTGGTTGATCCGTTCACGTGGTCAGGCGAGACATTGCAGTTTACAGCTGGTAGATTAAATGTGTCTCCTATGACTACTTGTGTTCAGATTTTGAGGGAAGGGTGTCTGATTTCACAATGACATACATCAATCACTGTCAGTGTGTTACTGAATGACATTAAAGTGCAACAAAGTCAGAAAAGACAAAGAGTGCAAAAAACGGCACATTGTTACTCCCAGATGCATCTGAAATTGAACTGAAACACAAAACTCATTTTAGTGGATTACCTGTATTAAAAAGTCATTTTTAAACCACAATTCTTCCAATTAGCCACTCCAGCATATTTCTACTAATCCTCATAATTATGGTGAGCCAAAAGGCACTATGCAATTGATTTAGCACACAAATTCAAAAATGGAAATAACATGGTGCAAAGCACAGTAACGCCATGACTTTTTTTAATTTGACAAGATAACGTGTTTAAGCCCATAACATGGAAACATAAATAGAATATAACAAAAGACATTAGCATAACTATACCTTTTCAGTTCTTAAACAAAAACTGTTGGAACTGGTCTGTGTTTTTCAACAGCTTTTAACAACTTCATTCAATCAGAGTTTAGGGTTGAAATTATATGTTTTATAAACTGTGTTTATGGTGCATTACTATAAATACATTATACCACTTTACATGTTAAGAGTGAGGGCGTTGGTCTTCTGTTTGGTGCATTCTACAGAACACTACTTAGATTCGTATGTAGTTTTACTTTATCCTTAAAGAGTTCCATTTTTTAATCATAAAACCTGCACAGAACACAAATATATTGTAATTTTGATATTACAGCATTCAGGATAATAGTAGTATGGCCCAAGATAATAGTTAAACATATGTCTATTGATAAATAAGGCTCAAAAAGTTTTTAGTCATGTCATATGGCAGCCATTTCATTAGATTATGTTTATGGCCAAGACAGGCACTGTCATACAGCAGTGATTGGGATATGATGGAGGTGTTTCATAAAGTAAAAACAGACTTCTCTACTCTCTTTGTCAGATAATAAAGCCCTGGCTGCTTCATCTGAGCAGTCTGTTAATCTTTTACTATCAATATGTTGAAGTCTGTGGATCAGATTTTGAAACTTTAACTTACAAAATTTGCATCCTTGGCACAAGTCATGGCCTCATGTTTTTGAAGCCAATCCAACCCTTTGCACATTGGCTGAGAAGTTGGCTGTGAGGTCTAATGACTACATTGTACTGAATTTACAACATTAGCCTAGGTGTGGTGGACCTAAAAGAATACTAAAAGAAGGCAGCCTAACTTCTCCAGCATATGCTTACAAATATACAATTAGACATTATAGTTGAGATACAAAGCTGGAAAGAAGGCATTTGAAGCAGTCAGATGTGTGCTGAAAGCTTACCCAGCTAATACAGAAAGTTACATTATTTATATTTACATGTAAGCATTTATTTACATTTAATGTATGCATTTCACAGATGCTTAAAGGCAGTTTACACAAAAATGAGAAATTGGTAAAAATTTCCACACCCTTCCTATTTTTCCAAACCCGTATGAATTCCCATGGAACACAAAGAATATACATTAGGAAGAATGTAACCTCAGTCACCATTCACTTGTAGTTGTTGTATCTTTTTCCATACAATATGGTGACTGAGACATGTCATTCTGCATATCTTTTTGTGTTCCATGGGAAGTCATACAGGTTTGGAAAACATGTGGGTGAGTAAATGATGACAGTTTTCATTTTGGGGTGAACTATACTTTTAAGTGTTTAAGTGACACATTTCTGACAGTTTGTGTGACAGTGAGTGTGCGGCTGGGAATCGGACCCATGATCTTGTTGTTGTTTGCCCCATGCTCTACCGGAATAACCGGATAAATAAGCTACAGCTCACGTTGCAGCAGCACAACAGTCAAACAGCTAAATGACCTTGCTTTTTCACTTCTTTTTACATTGATGGAATGAGAAAAAAACCATTAGCATGTTGCCCAGGGCTGGTATAACTCATGAAGCGCACCTGGCCAGAGCACAGAGGCTTTGAAGAGCCAAAAGCTCCATTCCCCCACCCACAGACAGCTTGCTAATCAAGCCCAGCATCACAGAATTACTGCAATTACCTGCCAAGAGATCAAGCATGGCACCCTGCGTGCACTGACAGCTCATGGCCATAGCCTCATTTCCACCACCCCACTGCAGGAGAGCTGCTCAAGACCTGAGAGTCGATTTGACCAATACAGTTCCTGTCAGGTTAGTACAGCTGAACGAACACAAATCTTTCCTCACACAAGGCCTACAAATAAGTGCCAGCGATGGAGTACATAAACGTCTGCCCAGAGAAATCCAGACAACTCTCCTTGCTTAAAAAAGTAATAAAATAAACATTTAAGTGTCCATTAGCTTTGAAAACATCTAAAGTATATGCACGAGTACAACTAAAATTTTACACAATTTAGCACATATATGCCTTTTAAACTAGAGGTGTAACGGTTCTCTGTAAAAAACCAAACTGTACAGTTTGCCACCTACAGTTCGGTATGCATCGGCACCGCAGATGCATGTGTTTAATGATGCATCTAGAGTACAAGGTTTGGTGAAGAAAACTAAGCGCCCAATAGACACGCACAGTTACAACCTCTGCTAATGCACCTGAATGGATCTGTAAATGGATACGCTCCGCCTGTTTCAGGTGGGTCAACTTGATGACATCACAGTTCTGCACTCGTTGTTGCGTGTAGTTGAAAATGGCAAGCAGAGAAGCTGCTGATAAAGCCCCATGGGTTATTCAAATCTCCTGTCTGGAATGTTTTCTTTTTGCATTCAATTACATCAGCAATGGTCAAAGAACATTTATAAAACATGCACTGTTTGCAGACGTCGCTCGACGCGAGTGTCGTATACTGGTAATACATTGATATATGATTAATCATTTACGCCGACATCACCCAGGGAAAGATCCGAGCCACAGGTGAGCCCGAAACTGCACACCCTCCCTTTCATTTTTAAACAGACACTCAGTGCTAATTCGGACATGAAACAATAACTTAAGCGCTTGGGGTGTTCATTGCCAAAGTTATTTTGCCCCACTCCGGTGATAAGGATGTGGAATTTTTGCATATGATTAAAACACTCGAGCCCCGTTACGACAGCCCTTCTCGTATCCATTTTAATAGCAAGGTTATTCCTTCTACAGTGATATACAACTTGTCAACCGAATATTCAACTGAATGTTGAATATATTTTAAGTTGAGTTTGAAATGCACTTTATGTTGATGCATGTAGCACAATAGTGCAGGTATTAAGTTAAAATGTTGATTTAACAATGAGAGAAGAGTTTAAGGTCCCTAGTTTAGTTTTTTTGTTTATGCAGAAATCATGGTTTTGATACAATTAACCATGGTTTTACAACAGTAATACTGTAGTTTCCATAAAGTAACCATGACTGTAACCATGTTGATTTTGCTGTTACAGTGATTTAACTACAAATACCACAATTAAACTATGGCTACTGTAGTAAAACCATGATTTTTGTAAGGGCAAACCTGTTAAAGTGTTTACCACATAGTGCATTCTTACTTTAGATTTGGCAATAATATTTTTTTCTGAACATTGCAAATACCAAACCGTACCAAAACTGTGACCCTAAAACCATGATTCAAAGCAAACCGTGAGAAATTTGAACCATTACACCCCTATTTTAAACATACGTTGTGCCCAAACTTCCTCTTTCTACAGGAAATGTGTCAACACAGGACAAAACTGCATTTATCAGGCAATTTCAAGGAGTCTTGAAGATTATGGGGCATCAAGAGAAATATATCCTATTAAAAAGGGTTGGACAAGCCACTCTGCTTAAAGACTGTGAAGTCAGTTCGAAGTGTTGATCAGAGAGGGCATGAACATCTTACTGAAAGAGAAAATTGTCTTTACCGTGGAAAGTGCCTTTACAGAACCTCAACTGATTCAAGACTGAATTCTACCAGACTCTCAGCACTGAATCACTCAATGTTACATGCATGCTGGTGCAAGCCAATGAATACAGATCTAGCCAGTAACACAAAACTTTCTGGCTAAACAAAAAGTATAGTGCTAACTCAAGAGCATGATTGTGATTTCAGTAGGAGGCTAAGAGCTCAAAGTTGTGCCCTTGAACAAAGCTGTTAACTTCAAGTGGCAGTCCAAGCAATTAGTCTACTGTAAGCTGCATTGGATGAAAAGTATCTGCTGAGTAGCAACACCTGCTCATTTGGAGTGTTGGTTTAACTGCTCTTTTAAGGGCAGCCGTGCAATCAAAAAGTTAGTCAAAAATGTATGTAAAGATACAGCGCTGGGTGCATTGTTACCATTAAGTAGTTGTATATTACATATAAACCACATCCACAACCAACAAAGCAACAAGCAAAAGCCTGGATCAAAACATCAAAATAATTATTTTTTATAATTTTTTTTAATTCCACTTGATTTGCCATTAGAGGAGCAAGTTATGGCAAGTTGGACAGCTGATGGCAAGTAATGAGCAACTCTACTCTTCTAAAAATTAATTATAAGTGCAGATTAACCACTTGAATCAGGCTCACACAGACAAGAGCCAAACTGTTGCTCATGCTGTTATTAGACTTGTGCCTACGGTCTTACTCATGAGATCAAATTAGTCAAATTAGTATGATCAAATATTGGAAAATGCTTTAATATTATTTAATGCAATTTTTCCCCAAGATGATTGTGTCTCGTGTTCCACACTTTTATATGGGAATATAATGCAGTTGGAAGCTTATTTTGCAGTTATAATGTTCTCTGATTATGGAAAGGAAAAACTGGCCTTGTTTAACTTCCTGCATATTCCAAGTGATGACTTAAATCGTTAAGAGCCTGAAAGGAAAGCTATTGGTCTGTTCCAAAACCTAGTGAGCTGCCGGATGCAGCACTTTAAGACATCATACAATCCATTCAATACTGAAAGGTATTGATAAAAAAAAATAGATTCATATAATTGAAAACTAACTATTTTACCCAAAATGTGTTTGCACTGTGTGTATTTATATTCATTAGAGCATCGCATTGTTCCTCTCACATCACCTGTACTGAAATTAGTCGTGAGACGAGTCTACAGTGCGCCGCGCCTGAGGATCTGAATGATGCGAGGAGTTGCTGCCTATGAAGAGCATTCCAATCGCACTTATATGAGGCTTCATTTCAGTTAGGATGCTGAAGACAGCCGCCTATGTAGGCAGGAGACAGCAAGGCAGCTTACTAAGTCCACATACACACTGCAGCTAAATTCGGTTGTCATTTCTCTTTTTAGTGCTAACTCCTGTTCAGTACACACACATGATGATCAATGGCGCATGTGAGAGGTACCCGTCTTCTCCTGGTGCAAATAACACAAAAAGAGGTATGTGTCTTTATTCATTCAAATATTCCAGTCGCTCTCTCCACTTTAGTTTCTCTCATCAGCCCTGCGGTCTCAGGGTAACCCGTACATTACATTCCAGAGAAAGCATGTGTGCTGTTAAACAACAGCGTTTTAGGCATGCATTAAAACACAGTGATTCTGTTGTACACAGCTAACTAAACATTGCCGGATGTTAATACATCTCAATTGGATAATCTCTTTGCTCTAAAACAGTGAACACAAAATGGGTTAAGCTGGTGGCATTTATGTTTCTTGTTCACATGTGTGAGAAGCTGAAGCATTGCTATTGTGATCAATAGTCAATCATCATGCAGGAGTCAGTCCTGTATTCCGTACTCATGTTGGGCCTCATGTATTCAGAAAGAAGACAAAGGCAGGCCTAACAGTCGTAAAGCCTGACTGAGGCCCTCACACAAAGTCCTAAATCTTACTGATAAAAACCGTGCCAAAATCAAACAAAGGGAGTCCAAAACAGACTACAAATCCCATTAAGCCTTGCTCACTAAAGGATCAAACTCTCAATTCCTATTGGGTGAGGCACACGACAGAATGCCCCTCAACCATGATGTCATCAGGAGTAGAAATACCTCCGAGACCCTTCTGGATATCGCTTCCAGCAACTTTGCTTGCCGTGTGTAGCCGCAGCTCTTCGCTGCTCTCAGGTGTAGCCTCGTGGCACAAGGAAGTAACGTACGACTCTAAACTGTGGCCATACAATCTCCATCTCGCTGGACGAGTTGAGATTACTATGTGTTCCACCGAACACTCTAACGGATCCGAAGGAGACCGCTGAGCAATCCGCATCTTCATCTGTTTGCCTGCAGAAGCGAAGAAAAAAGATTTCTCTTCCCTCTTCAATCAAGTCGACGTCGCTGATTTCTCCACCAGCCCACCGAGAATCAGCAGCCTTGCCGCCCGCCGACAGAGCGAGGATACGGCCTCCCGTCATCACCCGAGCCACGAGGAAATGAGTCAGAGTCAAACGACGGATGAACACACATTCTACCTGCGTCCTCATGCGATTCAAGTAAGAGGTTTACGTCTGGGTAGAGATAGAATATTATAGTGAGACAGAATATTATAGTGTGTTATTCTTGTGTATCAAGGTTATTGCTTGTACAGTTTACGGACCACCGAGTCCACTTATTGCTGCTAATAATACTCAAGGTATTACTGTAATGTACTGTTATCACGAATTAGATCTGCTGTGTTGTAGTACAACCACATTGTACTGTTGTGTATTTCTGCCATCATGGGTGAGACCGGCACGCTGCGTTTATCCATTAAAGAACCAAAGACTGCGGGCCAGTTTACGAGCTGTCCACCGCGTCTCTGAGCGAAACTAACAGCTGCTTTCTCTCCCACGATCGCGAAACCGGCTTTGGTGCTGCCACTTTATTCTCTCTCTCTCTCTCTCTCGTACTAACCACACACACACGCAACCCCTCAAAAACATTCTCGCACACACTTTTGGCTAGAAGATAACTTTGTGATAAAGCTCAGCTTTGTCCCTAAGTTATCGTACAAGCGAAGACACGTGGTAAACGGGCAGACGCCATTAACCGGGTTCTCTCCGCCCACATTCGCGGCCATACTCTCTGGCCGGAAATCTCGCGTGACATACTCTCCACAAGTCACGTCCGCCATATTGTGCACGTCACTCCTTACACACACACACACCCATTCACACAAATACATACTCACATGCATTCCTCTCATGTGTTATAGGCTTATTTTGGTTACCATATCTAATCATGTCACTGTTTAGTTTGTAGTTGTAAGTCGGAGGTTTATTGACTGCATTGTACTGATTATTAATTGATATTACTGCATCAATAAACTTTGTTATATTTCAAAGAAGTGTTTTGGTTTGTTTTGCATACACCTGTGTCAAAAGCTGGCAGGGGATGTCAGTGCTCGGATTCAAGCCTTCATTGTTTCCTTTTGAATGTTGATTTTCCTAAGAGAACAATTTAATATTGAGACTGTTATACTGTCTGGTTATTAGTCCCTGATTCCAGGGTGGTGCCCCGGCGATATTAATCCTTATTAATATTCTGTTGATTTTGATAATTGATAGTTATCTTTGATGATTGTTGAATTTGAAGGATCAGTAAGCTAGTGTTAATTCTAATCAATGTTCCATTGATTTTAATGATTAATGATTATCTTTGATAATAATTAATATTCTATTGAATTTGATGGTTATCTTTGTTGATGTGAAGGATTAACAGAGCTAACATTGATTCAAATCAATGTTCTATCGATTTTAATAATTGATAATTATCTTTAATTATTAATTATTGCTAATAACCAAACCCACTCCTGAACGTAGCGCACTACATTTACTGGTGCCCCGTATGAGGCTTTAATTTAAAGATTCTATTATTTAATTTAATTATTAATTAATAACTAAAGAAATAATTATTATTTCTGATAGTATCACTGATCTAAACAACCAGTAGCACCTACACACATACGAAATGAAAATGTAGGGCATACACTTCTACATTTAAATGCGGTTGTCACCATAACTTTGAAGTGTTTATGTGGCCTAAATTGTGGAACAGACCCATATCTGTTAAGAATTAGGAAACAAACACTCTAAACACAATCCTAATTAAGCAAAGTTGTCTACTCGTGGGTAGAAGCAGAATATTTTAACTAGCCCTATAGAGATAAAGTGTTAATTAATTTAGTTTGACTTCTCATAGCAATTTGAAGTAGAAAATTCTGTTAAACTTAAAAGGCTCCAGATGCTATCAAGATCAATAATAACAATAAACTTAAATGCAATCAAAACTGAAGTGTGTACCAAACAGAACTGCTAAATTAAACTGTTTTGGAACGTGGGAGTAAACGATTGCAGGGTAAACACGACAATGGTGAATGGGAGAACTGGAGACCATGGCAAAAATAATTTCTGCTTGCCCACTTGTTCCAACATCAAAAGAAAAATGCCAATTTTGGGTTTCCACAACTTTCCAAATGAAGAAAAAAAAAAGAGAGAGCGATGGATTACGACAGCTAGAAGAGAGAAGATGGCAAATTTACTGTCGCTCTCCCAGCAGCTGCATTAGAAACCTCATTGCATCTGTGATTAAAAAAAAAAAAAAAAAAAAAAATAGATATATATATATATATATATATATATATATATATATATATATATAATTTTTTTAATTATAATTTTAGGGTTAGGAGAAGTTAGGAGGAGAAAGTTAGGGTTAACAGAACAATACTTTATAGCATGAGGAAATCAACCAACGAATGGCTTACTTACATTTGTCTGCATATTAAACTAAGATAAGAGAAAGCATTTTAACATAAAAAGTTACATTTCAGCTTTGAGTAATTATGTTGATTACGAATTGCAAATAAGTAATCAACCAACTTCCGTACGTGTACATAAGCTACCAAAGAAAATTTTGGATCAAGGAAAAAACACTGGTGCACTAAATATTAATCTCTCGTGCTCTTATCACTTGTGTGCCAATGGTGGCGTGTAAGGTTGCCCAACTTGATTTAGCTGTTTGTGGGTAGGAAGGTGATTCACTAATGGATTTATGGTCAAACATTTATTGTAGTCACAATCCAAATAGTTCAGAATCATTATAATGTAAATGGTGTCTATATCCTCCACAATATCCTGCAGACAGACATGGTCAAGTTGCTCATAATGGATGACGACCAATAACTGTTTAGTGACAGCAAACACTGAAACCTCAGTGCAAACAGATCAAGATTTACAAGGAAAAGTTCACACGGGCTCATGGAAACAGGAAGATATTGTTGCAAACAGCAAAGACAAAAAAAGAGCATGTCTATCAGTAAAAAACTAATTCATAACTCACTACTTAAATCCCTTTTTAGCAGCATCCAGGTATTCAAGCTTATCCTAATTCATATAGACTAACTTCCTCTTCTTCTTTCAAATACAGTCAAGGCAATTTATGGATCTGTAATTTAGCAAGGGATTACTCTTCAATACCTCAGCAGAAAATTACACTGCATCTTCCAGCAATGAAATAATATTGATATTTCAAAAGCAGAAAAAAAGCTTGCTAAAATAACCTGCGAAGAAAGCATCATCCTGGCCTTTGAAGTACTTCATTTCCTAAATATATCCTCACTCTGATTTGCAGAAAGGTAGTTTTACCATACAATGACAGAAGTGTTATTACCTCTCTAGGTAGGAGTATTAGCCCATCTCTCTGAATGCCTCAAACTGAGCAAAACCTTAGCGGCGATGCTTTAATGCCATTTCCAGTGTATGTAAATGTAGTGAAAACCAATGTGATATTTATTACAACATATTTACGTTTCAGGTTGTTCTTTGGGCAAATCAATCAGTCATGACTCCTCAGAGTCTTTAAGCAAAAGAGCCTGGTAACCATGCTTACCAATGCCTAGACTAAAGACATGCTTCATGAAAGCATCTACACAGCGTTATTCCATCAGACTACGCACTGTTTCCAATTTTCCAATAAGATGTCCGACCGAGGCAACTGAGCCGGCCTAATGTGGCAGGAGCATTAACGGGCAACCTGACTGTCACTCAAGCCTGCCCACTCTGCCTCACTGTCTGTGAGGAAATACGAGAGCAGGAGGTTTATAAGGAGGACACACTAGGCTTGTCTCATATACTGCCTCCAATTTAATGTACAAGAATCTAGGCCATGTCCACACATTGATTTCAATACGTTTGTGGCTCTCATTCACACTGGAACGTAATTTTCCCCCATCGAATACAGATACTTTAAGGCCACGTCCCCAATTAATCAATTTTGTGTTTTGTAACATTGTTGTTTTCCACAGTATGCATTAATAGAGAATGTTTTCGAAAGTCTTACGTTTTCGGTGGAGGAAAACACCATACAACTGTGGATGACAGGCATAAAAGTAGCAAAATCAATGCGTTCAAGCGAAAAATGTTTTAGTGTGGATGTGGCTATAAAACTGATTCTGATGCTGATTGGTTAGCATAAAGCATTCTAGCTGTGCTGCTAAATACGGTAAAGAAACAGTTTGCAAGGTACAATAACTAGAACATTCCATTTGTCTTAAAGAACCACCCTGAGGGAATCAAGAAAAAAAAAAAAAAAACACTAAAATCTGTTTTAAATTTCAACTCTTTTGTTGAGATGGAATGACAAGATGTTGAAGGATAGGGAAGCAGTTTCTAAGCAAACAAAACCTGCACTCAGAGTAAATTTACAGACTTTGCTTCAGTATTAAAGTCAGTTAATGACTATTTTGAAGTTAATGATCTTGGTGATTTTACTCCGCATACCATGGACATAGTCAAAGTTTTTTGGTCTGCAAATTTAAAACATAAAGCAGTAGTTTATTGTAATTTTTCTATCAGCCCAACACTAATGTCATCTTTTGGAATGCTGATGTTAAAAAGGAAATAAATAAATCCTGTATATTTAGCTATCTTTGAAGCGAGAAAGAGAAAAATCGTGTGTGTTATAGGCAACGAAACTCACAGTCTCTTCATTATTGATATGATCATAGCAAAAAGCTAAAAAAAAAAAAAAAAAAAAAAACAACAACCTTACAGACTGTATAGCAACACCCCGTCAAATCACAGCACATTCTCTTCAGAAATAATAAAATCTATTTATACATTTCCAAAAAGTGTATTGTACTACAATTTGTACAAATTTCTAAAAAGTGTATTTTTATTATCAAACACTGGTGTCTTTTATCATATTTGATTTGCTCAGTGTTAAAGTTACAGGATGAAAGGGACTAGGTTCTCTGTACTTCCATGCCATTTGTGTCCATCACTTTTTCTGCACATGACTAAACCACCATTGCATCAACACATGGTTACACAAAAGTATAAAAAATACATCATGAATGAATTAATGTTTGCAGGATATACTGGGTTGGCCAACCCCAAGTAAAAAACAGAGACATCAACGTATGTCTAAAAAAATAATCTGAGCCTGTTATGGTCATTAATAGCAGACATAATGACCACAAGCAACACATAATAGTCCTAGCATGCCAGGTATTGCTCAACCCAAAATTAAAGATGACGACTAAAAGTTAAAAATGAAACAATGCCGTTATAAGTCCTGGTAAACAAAGTATTATAAGCAAGCATTTCGTTTAATGGCTTCAGTGGAGCGTGGGCATATTTTTATGAAAGAAAAACATTAATACAACCAACCCCCTCAGGATCAGGGCCAATTTTTTTTCTAACATTCACCTCTGCACTTCAGTGGGTCGTCCTTCACAAACATGCTGCGACATTGTGTGCAAAATATTAGGCACTGTCAAATAACGGTGATGATAAAACCTTTAGCAGTATGTTTTTACATTGGGCTTGAATAAATGAATGAGCTTCAGCTGTGAAAGAAAGCTTTTGTTCTACACTGCAGCTGTGGCTTTCAGATGCCACTGTAGACTTGACAAGAGCCTGAGAATACAAATGTTCTGAAGTCCCATTTTTAATCCTCTCACGGTCTGTTTTGAGTAGTAGATTTCAAGGGGGAGAACAGGCTAAGACTGGTTAATAGAAACAAGCAGTTGTTGGTTTGGGCGCTTCCTTCACATAACGCAGACTGGAAAAAGACAGTCTATAGCAGCACAACTCATTGTGCATTTACATATTTTTTGTAGACCGTGTGATGTCATTGTTGTGACAACTGCCATTCTCACAAATATATTATTCATATTCCATTTTGGAGCTTTAAAGTTTTGGTCCCCATTGAATTGCATTGAATGAATTTATTAACATCAAATCTTCATCAAAAAAATCTTTGTATTCCACAGAAGAAAGTCATATGAGTTTGAGACAGCATAAGGGCGAGTAAATGACAATGATATTTTTTGGGTAAACTATTCCTTTAAAAATCTGACATCAAGCAGAAAACTACAGTCAGCTCCAAAAACTGTCATAGATGAGCGCTTCCAGTGAAGACAATTTTATTTATTATAAAAGGGAGCAATTTAGTTTTGACACAGTGTGACGTCCAGTGTAAATAAAATGAGAGACTACCTTTCATTTGTTAAGCATTTAATTTGCCATATTATCTAAAAAATATGCATTACTACATGGTTATTTAATATATTAAATAACAAAAGTTACTCATACCATGATTTTGGTCACCTCATTAATATAAAAGAATTACTATAATTAGTAAGTATAATTACAATTACTGTAATTAGGACCGCTGCCCTTAAGTTTCATGGGATCTTGCCCTGAACTGAACTGAATCGAGTAGCCGTGGTCTGCACTGTCAGGCTAAGGGCAAAATTTGCGTAGAACAAACTGTGAGAAGGCACGGTGGTGTGCAAGCAGAGCAAAGGACATTCAATGAAACAATTGTTTAGCCTTTAGCCTCCTCTGTGTTTGTCCACTGTCCAGGTCTCTGAGGTGTGAAAGGAACTGGAGGTCTGACATGCTCTGCTCCAAGCTGCCACAATCAGGTCACAGGCGGAGTTAAAACAAAACATTCAATCCTGGATAAGTTATTTTAATAACAGGCTTCATTGTGTCTGATCTGAAAACACAGTACAGTATTTCATGTTTTCTTCATGCTACATTTCATGCAGTTTATGAATTTATCCAATTTGCAGATACTAAAATAATTAAAAATATCCTATTGATTGTCCATTAAATGGAACAGTATGCAGAAAAATGTAAGTTCTATTGTTATGTACTCACCATGTTGTTCAAATCTGCCTGGTTATTTTTTAATTTTTTTATTTGAGAGCTGCAGCGGAGGTGAAAATTATCAGTGAATAATTACTTAAATTTCAGTCTATTATTACACACAAAGCTATCTTATGAATTCACAAGATTTGGAATATAGCCCAAGAATCATGTGAACTACTTTTATGGTGCTTTTAGAGTACTTTTATTCTTTTTGAAAATTTGACAGACCATTGTCATTATGAACTATATGGATGTTACATGAAGATGTTACAATCTTAACTGCATACTGGTTTGGAACGACATGAAGATGAGTAAATAACTGCAGAATTTTCATTTATCGGTGAGTTTTTCCTTTAAACAAAGACTCTTTTGGCCATAAAAAAGCATGCACTTTATTAAGACTTTAGTTTGTCGATTAAATTACAGCCCTGCTTCCAAAACTCCCTAACTGCTTTCTCTCGTCCCAATGCAAGAAAGTTGATCGTTTTGTATTCATACTGGGCACACATGGCAAAAATTACATGCAGCCATCTCTCGTCCCAGAGAGAATTTAGAGAAACTGAGGGTCTAGTTAAAACAGCATTGATGAAACCAGGCTGCAACTCAAACCTCGACTGCTGACTGAAACCTCAGAGGCCAGCTGATCATAATTAACAATTCTTCAGAGGAAACCCAAGGACGTGTAATGACAGACTGGCCAGGCCACAAATTGCCCTCTGAGAAGTTCCCACAGTGCTTCTGATTTTGGCATGACACTGCTGGCAGCACCTTGGACTTTCAAGTTTTCACTTCTGTATAGTACCTTTATTATTTTCTTTCAGCTATATTATTTTAAAAACCACAAACTGGTGACAGAAGCATTTCACAAACCATAAATTTGTTAACCTTGAAAAAAAATTTAACTGAGAGATCTGCATGTCACACTATGGAAATTTTACACTTCAGCTTATGTTGAGGGAGATCATTGAGCTCATTGTGCAACTAAATGCAGGAGGAGTGGACAGATCAATCAATGAATCACTAAGCATTATTGTTCAGTCACAAGAATAGCATTAATGGCTGCCGACTTCAGTAATTTCTCTCAGAAACATCTGTGAACCAAAGCCCCCATGTCAGTAAACATAAGCGTGATGGGTCTGACAAAAGAGTCCTTTCTGGAACATTGGGAAGGTCGGACCAGAAACATCAGAGCTGTAAACAACATGTGACAACATACCTCTCTCAGAGTAGTGATGATGAAACAGTACACAGATTGAGAGAACAAAGGGAATAGAGAGAGCTGTTGAGAGACTGACTGGTGAAAGAGCAAGAACGATCCATTAAAGCTAAAATGGGGATTCTGAGAAGAATGTGGATCAATGGGTTTGTCCCATCTTAATTCTCATTGACTGATTCTGAAGGGACAAAACAACCCTGATACACATTTTAACTGAATAGTTTCCTGAAATAGGGATGGGTCTTGATGGTTGACTAATCAAGCAGGTCAAAAAAAATTAATTTTTAAAGCAGAGTTGGGAATAAACTATAGCCTGGAATATACAATTCAATTAAGTACATGTTAGAAAACAAAAACAAAAAACTCATTCAATTCTAAGTAATTTTTTCATTAGTTTTTTCACAAGTTTTTGAATCACTTCTATTGAAACATAATCACGGCAGTTTATCTATAAGAACACTAAACATTCAGATGTCTTTTACGCATTATTTATATGTGGTCAGGAGCAGGAATAACATTTTGAAAATATGAAAACTTTCATGAAGCTGAGAATTTACATCAGAACGGCTATACAGAAAGAAACCATTTACACAAACATTTGCTCTCCCCGTGTTTCATGAATGAATGAGCCTCTGCATTTTTAAAATTGCGTGTGGATAGTCTTACTTTAAAAAACAAGCCTCAAGATGGCTGCATTGTGTTCCATTCCACTGCACTACTTATGCAAACACCGAATCTACACTGATCGCGAATTGCACAACACACTGTGTCAAAAGCAAATAGGCCCATATAATCGGTGTAGTCATCTTCACTGGTTGTGACCACGACGCCATGTCAACAGTTTATAAAAACCCCATTCAATCTCGCTGCACACGCTTGCCACTACAACTCACAGCTAATTTTCTGTGCATGTCATCTTTTATAATGTTCTCTTCTATGTATCCGGTGTAGACAGCCTCAAGGTGTTGTGGTGCAATGCAACATTGTTTGCATCCGGCGTAGATAGGTTTTTTCATGATAAAACAAGAACATGGCAAAAATATACAATGCATATAATTATTTGAAAATGATAAGTTCTCCCTGTCTTGATACTACATATGACATTAAAAACTTGTTTAAATCACTTAGATTTTAGCTTTCTGACATAAGACTTCATTGCATCTATTGTAGAAATAAGTGAATTTTAATGTCAAATTAAAAAGTGTATTTAAAAAAAGTATACATTTGCAAATAATAATGCTATAGAACTGTAACTGTATGTCAGGGGTATTCAATAAAGTTCCAAGGGGTCCGGTCTCTAAATTTCCTTCCCAGCAAAGATCCGGATAATAATACATAGCTTATACGGTGTCAGTAGTCATATGGCTATAACATTTTATATATATATATATATATATATATAAATAAAACTTGCCTTGTAAAAATAAATAAATAAAATAACCAAATAAATAAATTTAAAATAGTCAAAACTGGGCAGGGATGAGGACACTGGGGGCCCAGAGACAGCCAAAGTATTGGGGTCTGAGGGATCTTCTACCAAAAGATTAAAATATTTCATCAAGAGCTCATCAGTCAAGGGCACTTGGATATAAATATTAAAACATAAGATCAACAGTTCACTTTGAAGCTGAGAGCAGTCCAGTTTTTGAGTTTAAATATTTTTTACTTTCAGAATATACAGTTGTGCTCACATTTGCATACCCTGGCAGAAACTGTGAAATTTTGGCGTTGATTTTGAAAATATGACTGATCATGTAAAAAAAAACTGTCTTTAATTTAAGGGTAGTGATCATATGCAGCCATTTCTTATCACTTAGTTGTTTGGCTCCTTTTTAAATCATAATGATAACAGAAATCATCCAAATGGCCCCGATCAAAATTTTACATACCCTTGAATGTTTGGCCTTGTTACAGACACACAAGGTGACACACACACAGGTTTAAATGGCAATTAAAGGTTAATTTCCCACACCTGTGACTTTTTAAATTGTAATTAGTGTCTGTGTATAAATAGTCAATGAGTTTGTTAGTTCTCACATGGATGCACTGAGCAGGCTAGATACGGAGCTATGGGGAGCAGAAAAGAACTGTCAAAAGACCTGCGTAACAAGGTAATGGAACTTTATAAATATGGAAAAGGATATAAAAAGATATCCAAAGCCTTTAAATGCCAGTCAGTACTGTTCAATCACTTATTAAAAAGTGGAAAATTCGGGGATCTCTTGATACCAAGCCAAGGTCAGGTAGACCAAGAAAGATTTCAGCCACAACTGCCAGAAGAATTGTTTGGGATACAAAGAAAAACCAACAGGTAAGGTTGTTTCAAGGAGCATAATACTTGTTGACCCCTCTCCAAACATAGCGGTTATGGTTGTGACTATAAAGCTCTATTTTGGTCTCGTCACTCCAAATTACAGTGTGCCAGGAGCTGTGAGGCGTGTCAAGGTGTTGTCGGGCATATTGTAAACAGGCTTTTTTGTGGCATTGGCGCAGTAAAGGCTTCTTTCTGGCAACTCGACCATGCAGCTCATTTTTGTTCAAGTATCGTCGTATTGTGCTCCTTTAAACAACCACACAGTCTTTTTCAAGTCAGCCTGTATTTCTCCTGAGGTTACCTGTGGGTTTTTCTTTGTATCCTGAACAATTCTTCTGGCAGTTGTGGCTGAAATCTTTCTTGGTCCACTTGACCTTGGCTTGGTATCAAGAGATCCCCGAATTTTCCACTTTTTAATAAGTGACTGAACTGTACTGACTGGCATTTTCAAGGCTTTGGATATCTTTTTATATCCTTTTCCATCTTTATAAAGTTCCATTACCTTGTTACGCAGGTCTTTTGACACTTCTTTTCTGCTCCCCATGTCTCAGTATCTAGCCTGCTCAGTGCATCCACGTGAGAGCTAACAAACTCATTGACTATTTATACACAGACACTAATTGCAATTTAAAAAGCCACAGGTGTGGGAAATTAACCTTTAATTGCCATTTAAACCTGTGTGTGTCACCTTGTGTGTCTGTAACAAGGCCAAACATTCAAGGGTATGTAAATTTTTGATCAGGGCCATTTGGGTGATTTCTGTTACCATTATGATTTAAAAAGGAGCCAAACAACTATAAATGGCTTCAAATTATCACTATCCTTAAATAAAAGAAGTATGATCAGTCATATTTTCAAAATCAATGCCAAAATTTCACAATTTCTGCCAGGGTATGCAAACTTTTGAGCACAACTGTATATGTATGGAAGGAGGCCTTTTGACAGATAAAAAATACTGTATGGGGGTTCAGGTGTTTCCCCTGAGAAAATGTACAAAAATGTAAAAAAGTCAGAATGGACCATTTTTATATTTTCCTTAAAGTGAGAATCTACTAACAACAAACAAACAATTTACATAACAACAGTGAAGCATTAAATAGGTGTTTGCTTAATTTAAGTATAAATACGCTTTCCTTGCCTTACATGCCATGATGATATCTCTGATTAATTCTCACAAACTTAGAACAAAAATCTGTTTGTTTATTATGAAAGGCTCATAACATGCTGATTAATAAAGCTAAATTTAGACGGAAAAAAACGTCATAGTCTAAGGGCTGAACGTTAACTTTTCCTGACACCGACACAAACCTAGCTTAGCTGAACCGTCTGAATCACTCAGACAGATGAAGGTATTTCACTTAGCTTCATTTTTGTTTTCTGCAGTGCGTTTAAGCGAAAGATGCCAGTATCTGTGGCAGTGTCACTGCTACTGTTGTTAAAATAACCGTGTCTACAACTCTACGTACAGTAAAATTCAGGCTTTATGTGGCGCCTCATGTCTTTAGTGGGTAGAGAGGCAACGTGCGCGTAGTGGGAATAAAGAGCGTAGCATTGTACGTGCTTTATTCCCGATCTAGAGAGAAATATTTAGCTCTAGGCTTTATTCCCGCTTTGCGCACATTTACAGATAACTAGCACAAAGATTTAAAGATTTAGATCTCGGTCCGGACTGAATTGTCCATTGGTCCAAATTCGGACCGGTGTCCGCCTATTGAGTACCCCTGTTATATGTAATGGAGAGCCTGTGAATCAGCCTCCATCACAGGATTTTAATGTGTTCCATGGATTTATTTATTATTTTACTCACCATTTTGAAATGTATTGGAGTTTGTTGTGCAAATGTTTTATCTGTCCCACTTACTGTATTTATTGTTTTTAAACTCTCATTTATCTCTTGGTCTTATGTCTTTATTTCATATTGTACTAAAAACTGGAGGGGTGAGGGTTAATTTTATTTAAAATAATGGTATGGTCCAAATAGAAAAGGTGGGAAATTTCTCTATTTAACCCAGCCGCCACTTAGGGGGAAGGACAAGATGGACGACGAGCGTTTGGAGCACATGGACAAGGTTAGTAGCGCTGCTTGTGCGCAATTTACTCCGGCCTCCATTGTTTAGGGAGGGGAGTTGGTACTGCTTTAGTACCTGAAACAGGTATTAAACATATATTGCCGAGGACGATAAATCAGCCGATATTCAGATTTTTTTTTTTTTTTGGATTTTCCCCTTTTTCTCCCAATTTGGAATGCCCAATTCCCAATGTGCTTTTAAGTCCTTGTGGTCGTGTAGTGACTCGCCTCAGTCTGGGTGGCGGAGGATGAATCCCAGTTGCCTCCGCGTCTGAGATCGTCAACCCGCGCATCTTATCACGTGGTTTGTTGAGCACGTTGCCACGGAGATATAGCGCATGTGGAGGCTTCACGCCATCCACCGCGTCAACCACGCTCAACTCACCACGCACCCCACCGAGAACGAACCACATTATAGCGATCGCGAGGAGGTTACTCCATGTAACTCTACCCTCCTAACAACCGGGCCAATTTGGTTGCTTAGGAGACCTGGCTGGAGTCACTCAGCACGCCCTGGGATTCGAACTCCAGGTGTGGTAGCCAGCGTCTTTAGCACTGAGCTACCCAGGCCCATTCTGACTTTTTTTCATTATCAGCATCGACCGATAAATTTTCTCGTCTGATTTTTTTTCTTGAGGGCGCCCAAAATCACCTGCTTGCATGTGAAGCGAATGAGACATGTAAACGACCAGTCATGGTTCTTTTTGTTGCTACGTGCCATTGTGTTACTACAATAATAGACCGGTGTGCAACATTGTCATGTGAAACAGTGTCATTTAAACGGTCCGCATATCAAAGCATTTGAGCTCATAATGTTACAGTGCTCGCCTATTTGATTCTCCCTCTCTCTCCTCAACAGTTCCCTGTAATATTTAACTGTCTTGTCTAATGATAAAAAGGCAAATATCAATAAAACTAATATCATATACTGTCTACAAATATGCGCATATATCATTTAAACAGATGTAATAAACCAACCTCACACAACCTCAGCAGATCCAGCATCCTGTGGAATGCTCATAAATCTTCCTCTAAAGCATGTATTCTATCAGCCTCTCCTCAGCAGTTCCCTGTCACTTTTAACTTTCTTTTCTAATGATAAAAGGCAAATATCAATCAAACTTCTATGATATACCGTTTGTAAATATGCAGATATCTCCTTTAAACAGATGAAATAAACCAACCTCACACAACTTAAGCAGATTCAGCATCCTGTTGAGCGCTCCTTTATTTGCCTCTAAAGCACGTATTCTAACAGTCTCTCCTCAGCAGTTCCCTGCCACCTTTAACTTTCTTTTCTAATGATAAAAGGCAAATATCAATAAAATGATATACCGTTTGCAAACAGGCAGATATCTCGTTTAAAAGGATGTAATTCACCAACCTCACGAAAATCCACCGTTTCCTTCCCATTGAGCGCTCATCTAAAATATTCCTCTGAAGTGCGTATTCTATCAGCCAGAATAAGAAAAACTTCAGGATCAAAAGTTCCTCTCATTCACAAATCATGATGGTCTGTCCGTGACAATACAAGCAGGCGATCCAGGCCGTTTAAACTGTCAGGATATTGAGGCTCATGCTGGATCTGCACGAGCGCGTGAGTGCAACTTCAAGGCTGCGTCTGAAACCAGGAAAATGCTGCCTCCGGAGGCTGTATATGGCAGTAGGATGAAATTAAGGTGCTTTTCAAACCGTTCGGAGACCAGTTTCCTTACGAGTTCCATTCATCAAAAAAGCTGTCAGTTAAGCCATTAACTGATTAGGCAGCAAGGTAGCAAGTCAGCTGCCTACATTTTCAGATGCAGCCCAAAGTAAAAGTGCTTCATGTGTGCTATAAGTAAATGTCTCATTCAATATGCACTGTATGTACAATTGGTTTGATTCTGTATTTTTTGAGAATGCGATTGCTAACGTGGACATGCCATCCACGGTTGCATGTGTGTACTGTTATTTCCTTCTTCCTAATATATTAATTTCTTCATGTGCAAATAAATTACTAAAATTTGATGACTAAACAGAAATCTGAAGAAACTGCTATCTACCATTTAAAATACAATACTATTTATTAGTTTTCTGTGAAATTGAGTAAATATAGTGCTAAATAAGAGGGGGGGTTTTTTCAGCAATTTTATGTTTGTTATTTACTATATTAAATTGTGATAGGCCAATACAATACCAATATATCACCACCCTGCTCTCTGGATATCGGCATTAAAAAAAAAAACATATTGGTCGATCACTATCGTGTAGTAATATAATCTCACACTCCCAATTTCTCAACAATGAAGGAGAGAGCAGTTCAACATTTGAAACATTTCTCTTGTAAGTCCAGTATAAGATCCACTACACTGCCAAAAGTATGTTTACACCCCCTTATAAAGATTGGAAAATTGGAATTATGCAATCAACTGTCACAGCACCTCAGAAAACAGTCTCTCATAATTTTCCTCACAAGCAACTTCAATCCTTCACCGTCATAGGTCATGAAGAGCAAACAAAACTTATCAAAAATCAAAAGCCACATCATGTATTTTAGATCCAATAACAACTAAGCTCTTAAGAGGTATTCCCTGTAATATCGGAACCTCTTCTTAATATTATTAACTCTTCGCCATCCTTAGGACGTGTCCCAAGAAACTTTAAAATGGCAGTTATCAATTCACTTATTAAGAAGCCACAGCTTAATCCTGGAGAATTGGCTAATTACAGACAGATTTCAAATCTACCATTTATGTCAAAAATACTAGAAAAGGTAGTGTCCTCCCAACTATGTTCATATATATACTATTTCTCTGTAGAAATGAACAATTTCAGTCAGGATTTAGGCCCCATCACCGTACAGAGACTGCACTTTTCAGAGTTACAAATGACTTGCTCTTATCATCTGATCGCAGCTGCATTTCTCTTCTAGTGTTTTTAGATCTTAGTGCTGCCTTTGACACCATAGATCACAATATTCTCTTGAATAGGCTGGAGAATTATTTTGGCATGAGTGGACTTGCATTAGCATGGTTTAGGTCCTTTTATCAGACAGCTACCACTTTGTATGTGTAAATGCAGAATTGTCAAATCAAACAAAAGTTTAGTATGGAGTGCCACAGGGATCAGTTTTAGGGCCTCTGCTTTTCTCCTTATATATGCTTCCCCTGGGAAATATTATCAGGAATCATGGAGTAAGTTTTCACTGTTAGGCTGACGGTACCCAACTTTATATTTCTTCTAAACCCAACAAAATTTCTAAAACATTCTACAAATAAGCACAGTGTATCAATGAAATCAAAGATTGGATGGCCAGAAATTTCCTTCTACACTATTCCAACAAAACAGGTACTAATTATTGGACCAAAAACCTCTAAAAATAAGCCGCTAAAATATAATTTGTTTCTTGATGGATGTGCATAGTCTTCTACAGCAAAGAACTTAAGTGTTATATTTGATACCAATCCTACTCCTATTATTGATTGTCCTTTGAAAATCAAATTTCCAATGTTTGTAGAACAGTATTCTTCCACCTCAGAAATATTGCTAAGTTATGAAACATGCTTTATGTTGCTGATGCCGAAAACCTAATTAATGCATTCATGACCTCAAGGCTAGATTATTGTAATGCATTACTGGGAGGATGTACTGCAAGTTCAATAAATAAACTTCAACTGGTTCAAAATGCAGCTGCCAGAGTGTTGACTAGAACCAAGAAATATGATCATATTAGCCCAATTTTATCGTCGTTACATTGGTTACCTGTTAAATTTCATATTCATTTTAAAATTCTGTTAACTACATACAGAGCTTTGAATGCTCCAGCTCCACAGTACTTAAGTGACCTTCTACCATGCTATATTCCTTCACGTTCATTACGATCACAAAATTCTGGCCTGTTAATAGTTCCTAGAATATCAAAATCCACAAAAGGAGTTTCCTTTTCAAAAACTATAGAATAGTCTCCCTAACACTGTTTGGGATGCAGACACACTCACTCAGTTTAAGTCTAGACTAAAGACTCATCTATTTAGCCAGGCATACACTTAATTTATCCATCAACTCGCAATTAGGCTGCTTTAGTTAGGTCTGCTGGAACCAGAAACATCTATCATGATTATAACTCTGCAGAAAATTTAATGGCATCTACGCTAATATTATTCTATTTGTTTCCATGTCTCAACCTCGGGATTCATATCACCATATCATGTTACCTGAGCCGGCCAGATCCAACTCCGTTCCTGCTTGGTGTTGGACTCTACTGCTATGTGTCGCTGTGTGATGACGATAAACTACAGCCAGTGCTAGCCAGATATCACTTCAGTCTTTTGACTTCAGAGGATGAACTCATGCCTACTCCAACAGTAAGACATCGGATACTTCATATGCCACTGCCTGAACCTTGGATTTAGGATGGACTCCATCGTAAAAGACTGAATTGATGTCTGGCTAGCACCGGCTATAGTTTGTCATCATCACTCAGTGACACGTAGCAGTGGAGTCTGACACCAAGCAGGAATGGAGATGGATCTGGCTGGCTCTGGTAACCTCGGGATATGACAGGGAAACAAATAGAATAATATTAGCATAGATTGCAGATTTATAGATTATGAGAAATGTTTCTGAGAAATGTTTCTGGTTCCGGCCGACCTAACTAAAGCAGCCTAATTGTGAGTTGATGGATACATTTGGTATATGCATGGCTAAATAGATGAGTCTTTAGTCTAGACCAGGGGTTGGCAATCTATGGCACGCATGCCAATGCTGGAGGTGTGATTACTGGCACGCCAGCCACAGCGAGAGAGGAGTAGACTATTTTATTCATATGAAATTCCGCACCTGCATTACAATCTACATCTTGATGTAATTCTTCCTCATGATCACGCAGCGTGTTTTCATGAGCTGAATGGGAGGCTAAACAAAAAGTTAAAATGTGATGAGACTGCAGTATCCCCAACAGACTTGTGCAGTGCTTGCAAGACATTCACGCATTATGAGCCGGCAGCGCGTCACTTTCGGGTAATCGCAGTAAATGCGTCCGCTTTGCTTCGGTCAGGCTGCGCAGATGACAGCCTACATTCTGTTTCATTTGTTTCTTTTTGCTTTCAGAACAACACGTGATGTAATAAGGAAAACACCACTATTAATCCTTGAGATTTCGCATACAGGTGTACCCTCCTTAAACCAGTCACACTCAAAATTACATTAAATGATTAAAAGAGAAAACATACACCCAAATTGTAGGGTTCAAAAATCTATTCAAAATATAAATGAATCCTGGACATAATCAGTGCAATTCACTGAAAAGAGCTAAATAGTTGATTGGCTTGTGATGCATGAATGGCTTACACGCGCTGCTGCTCCCAGCCTCGTTGTCCAAGGAAGTAATGTAAATTTTTAGCCATACAATCTCCATCTTGCTGGACGAGCCGAGATTCTCCATGTTCCACTGAGCACACTAACGGATCCGAAGGAGACCGCCGAGCAATCCACGTCCCACCCTTTTGCCTGCAGAAGTGAAGAAAGAAGATTTCTCTTCCTTCATCAACCGAGTCGACTTCGCTGATATCTCCGCCAACCCGCCGAGAATCAGCTGCTGTACCGCCCGCTGACAGAGTGTGGAAACAGCCTCCTGTCATCTCCCAAGTTTCGAGGAACTGAGTTGGAGTCAAACGACGGACGAACACACATTCTACCCATGTCCTCACGCAATTCAAGAAAGAGGATTGTGTCTGGGCAGAGATAGATTATTATTAGTGTGTTTTATTCTTGTGTGTCAAGGTTATTGCTTGTACAGTTTACGGACCGCCGAGTCCACTCATTGCTGCTAATAATTCTCAAGGTATTACTGTTACCATGGATTAGATTTGCCGTGTTGTTGTCCAACCACGTTGTTTGTGCGTTTCTGCCATCGCGGGTGAGACCGGCACACTGAGTTTATCCATTAAAGAACCAATGACCACGGCGGACGGATTACGAGCCGTTCACCGCATCTCTGAGTGATAAAACTAACGGTTGCCATCTCTCCCACGATCACTAAACTAGCTTCGGTGCCATCGGCCTGTTCTCTCTCTCTCTCGTACTAACCGCACACACACACACGACCCCTCACAAACATACTCGCACACTTATTTTGCGGACAGATAACTTGGCGTTAGAGCCCAGCTTTGTCCCCAAGTTATCGTACCAGCGGAGACACGCGTTAAATGGGCAGACACCATTAACAGGTCTCTCCACCCACATTTTGCGGCCACATTCTCTGGCCGGAAACCTTGCGTGACATACTCTCCACAAGAGCCACGTCCGCCATTTTGTGCAGTCCTCCTCTCCTTACTCACACACAAACACACATGCACGCACACACACACACCTACCCTTCTCTCATGTATTATAGGCTTATCTGTTACCATATCTATTCATGTTACTGTTTAGCTTGTAGTTGGAATTCGGAAGTTTATTGACTGCAATGTATTGATTATTAGTTGATATTACTGCATCAATAAACTTTGTTATACTTTAAAGAGAAGTGTTTTGGTATTGTTCTGCATGCATCTGTGCCAAGGGCTTGCAGGGGATGTCAGTGCTCGGATTCAAGCCTTCATTGTTTACCTTTTGAATGCTGATGTTCTCTGGACATCAACTTTCCTAAGAGAACAATCCTATATTGAGACTGCTATACTGTCTGGTTATTAGTCCCTGATTCCAGGGTGGTGCCCCAGCAATATTAATCCTGATTAATATTCTATTGATTTTGATAATTGATAGTTATCTTTGATGATTGTTGATTTGAAGGATTAATAAGATAATGTTGATTCTAATCAATGTTCTATTGATTTTAATAATTAATAATTATCTTTGATAATTATTAATTATTGCTAATAACCAAACCCGCTCCTGAACGAAGCCCCAAAACTGTTATGCTGATAATATCATTTGTAATAAAAAATAAACGATTAAAATAGAAAAATGCAAAATAGGACCATTTTCACAAGTGGACTCATATTTCAGAAAATCACATACATGCGCATGTTTTTTTGTTTGTTTTGTTTTTATTTGTCGGCAGAGCCATTGACCAGGAAAATAAAAAAAATGGCGCTTCATGTCAAAAAGGTTGCAGACCCCTGGTCTAGACTTAAACTGAGTGAGTGTGTCTGCATCCCGAACAGTGTTAGGGAGACTATTCCATAGTTTAGGAGCAAAATATGAAAAGGATCTACCTCCTTTTGTGGATTTTGATATTCTTGGAATTATTAACAAGCCAGAATTTTGTGATCATAATGAACATGATGGAATATAGCATGGCAGAAGGTCACTTAAGTACTGTGGAGCTAGACCATTCAAATCTTTGCATTTAGTTAACAGAATTTTAAAATACAAAATTTAACAGGTAGGCAATGTAACAACGATAAATGGGGCAAATATGATCAGATTTCTTGGTTCTAGTCAACACTCTGGCAGCTGCATTTTGAACCAATTGAAGTTTATTTATTTATTACTTGCTGGACATCCTCCAAGTAATGCATTACAATAATCTAGTCTTGAGGTCATGAACGCATTAATTATTTTTTCGCCATCAGAGAGCATGTCTCGTAACTTAGCAATATTTCTCAGGTAGAAGAATGCTGTTCTACAAACATTGGAAATTTGATTTTCAAAAGGACAGATTGATATAAAATATTCTTCACTGTAGATGATGTAACAGTACATCCATCGAGAGTCAAATTATATTTTAGCAGCTTATTTTTAGAGGTTTTTGGTCCAATAATTAGTATCTTTGTTTTGTTGGAATTGATTAAAGGACATTTCTGGCCATCTAATCTTTGATTTCACTGAAACACTCTGGTAATTTGGAGAACTGTGAATTTTCGTTGGGTTTCAGAAAAATATAAAGTTGGGTATCGTCAGCATAACAGTGGAAACTTATTCCATGATTCCTGATAATATCTCCCAGGGGAGACCCTAAAACTGATCCCTGTGGCACTCCATACTTAACTTTTGTTTGATTTGATAATTCCCCATTTACACATACAAAGTGGTAGCGGTCTCATAAATAGGACCTAAACCATGCTAATGCAAGTCCACTAATGCCAACATAATTCTCCAGCCTATTCAAGAAAATGTCGTGATCTATGGTGTCGAAGGCAGCACTAAGATCTAAAAACACTAGAAGAGAAATGCAGCCGCGATCAGATGATAAGAGCAAATCATTTGTAACTCTGGAAAGTGCAGTCTCTGTACTGTGATGGGCAATACATCCTGACTGAAATTGTTCATATATACACCATTTATCTGTAGAAATTAACATAGTTGGTAGGACACTACCTTTTCTAGTATTTTCGACATAAATAGTAGATTTTAAATCTGTCTGTAATTAGCCAATTCTCTAGGATCAAGTTGCGGCTTCTTAATAAGCGGTTTGATAACTGCCATTTTAAAAAGTTTCTTGGGACATGTCCAAAGGATAGCGAGGAGTTAATAATATCAAGAAGAGGTTCTGAGATTACAGGGAATGCCTCTTTTAAGAGCTTAGTTGGTATTGGATCTAACATTCATGTTGTGGCTTTTTATTTATTTATTTTAAATTGTTTAGCTCTTCATGACCTATGACAGCAAAGGATAGAAGTTGCTTGTGAGGAAGATTATGAGACACTGTTTTCTGAGGTGCTGTGACAGTTGATTGCATAGTTCCAATTTTATTTCAGATTATTTCAATTTTATCAGTAAAGAAATTCATTAAGTCATTACTATTGTGCTGCGACGGAATATCTGGTTCAGTCAATGCTTTATTTCTAACCAATTTAGCCACAGTACTGAATAAACACCTATGATTGTTGTTATTTTCTATGAGTTTGCTAAAGTATGCTGACCTGGCAGCTTTTAGTGCCTGTCCGTAGCTACAGACACTATCCTTCCATGCACTGCGAAATACCTGTAATTTTGTATTCTTCCACTTCCGCTCCATTTTCATGATCATTGTACCATGGTGCAGGGCTTTTTTCTTGAATTTTCTTTAATCAAAGGGGGATGACACTATCAAGAGTGCTAGAGAAGGCTGTTTTATGTTATTACATCAAGTTCTTCTAGACCGGGGGTGTCAAACTCGGTTCCTGGAGGGCCATAGTCCAGAAGAGTTTAGCTCCAACCCTAATTAAACACACCTGAAGCAGCTAATCAAGGTCTTCAGGAGTGCTTGAAGATTACAAGGAGGCATTTTGGAGCAGGGCTGGAACTAAACTCTGCAGGGATGCGGCCCTCCAGGAACTGAGTTTGACACCCCTGTTCTAGACCTTCTGGCTTACTGAGTATGTGAGACAATTCTGGAAGATTATTAGTGAAGCTATCATTACAATAGTTGAAAGAATAGTTCTACCTGAATGATAGCGTGGTGTAGATTGAGTGACATTAGCTGATCGCAGCAAACAAGAGACGAGGTAAAGATCCGAGATGTCATCGCTCTGCGGTAGACTTTCTATAGTATCAACATCAACTCCATATGACAGAATTAAATCTAGCGTATGATTATGGCGATGTGTTGGTCCCGTCACATTTTGTCTGACTCCAAGAGAGAATATCAATAAATACTAATCCCCATGTGTCATTTTCATTATCTGTGTGAAAGTTGAAGTCACCAACAATTAAAGCTCTACCTACATTAACTACTAGATCTGATAAAAAAATGTGCAAATTCACCAAGGAAACCAGAGTACGGCGTGGGTGATCTATACACTGTAGCAAGGGCAAAAGACGACAGAGATTTTTTATTTATATCTGACATTGTCACATTAAGCAGTATTAGTTCAAAAGACTTAAACATATATCCTGTCCTATGAGTAACACCAAAAACTTTACTTCAACCTCACTGACAATGCATCTATGTGAACATCTGCAGTTAATCCAGGATGGACTTCAAAGACATTAGTCATTAATCTTACAGTTCATACAAAATCCTTGTTTAAACACTGGCCATTAACACTTATTTGTGTGCAGTGCAATTTGTAAACTAACTAATATTGGCATTATATCCATGCTGTTTAGCCAGAGGGGAACTGGCCGGCACAGTGAGCTTTGTTTCTCCCAAAGTTATTTTTCTCATAACCAACATCTTACGTAGTCTTATGTTCCTTGCCACAGTCACCTTTGGCTTGCTCAGTGGGGCTCTAAATACAATTATTTAATTAACTATTTAATTATTTATTTTTATACAAAATTTACAATTACACAATGATGACTAAGACTTTATAGATATTACAGTTTCATTTTCTGTTAAAGCATGGTTTTCTGTAAAGCTGCTTTGAAATGACGTGTGTTGTGAAAAGCGCTAAATAAAAATGACTTGCCATTATTAACAGTTTTGGTAAAGCCCCTTAATTGCAATGAAGACAAATATTAATGCGACAGGATTCTAGATAATTGTGAAAAAACACCGCAAAACACTGAAACACTGTTGTGAGAGGCTCGGCAAGGTAAACAATGCCTTTCCCAGCGAGGGAGGGCAGCCGGGTGAATATAAAAAAAAAAACATCAAAACTTGCTTCTTTGTCATGGTGTGGGCATGGTGTCGTCCCATCTGACAAAAATGTTGTGTTACTGCACAGTAACTCTTGAGATCAAGGGCATACTGCACAAAAAAAAACCTTCTCTCCTTTTCCAAGTTTTATATATATTGTAATATTCTCTTGCCATTAGGGTTGAGATGTTGGAAAGCAGTGGCACCAGCGAAGAAAGGGATAAAACATGTTGCTTGCCTTTGTCTCATTCTTGTAAACTCACTTGTTAGATTAAAGGATGATTACCTCATTCCACAGGAGTGGGGCACCTACTCCAAGCCTTCAGGATGGGGAAACTGAAGGCTAAAAATACATTCTTCCCATACATGGAAAAACGTTTAAAGGGGTTCTGTGCCGAGTTTCTCAATTTTTGGAACAAAAAACAACACTTCAACTGCTAAACACTTCCTTTGGTTTCCTATTGCAAACAGACCCTGAATCTTATTGTGATAATGTAATAAAAATAAGCAAGCAAGCAGATCTCATGCAAAGCCCAAAACCCAAACCTCCCTTATGTGTGATAAAAGCATCAAGTCTACTTCAACATTTACCATTTCTGGTAGACATTTAAAAATCTGTCTTAAGGGAGGAACATTTTACAACAAGCTGAAACATGAGGAGGAATGTGCATGGACACAGGTGGTGCTGCACATCAATGTTGGCAGCAAATAAATGGCTTTAATGTACCACAGCAGTTCAGTGTTATAACAAAATTAACAATACAATCTGTATGGCAGATGCTGAATGATTTTATCAATGCATTTTACGGGCAGTTCTGTGAAGGGCTTGGGAATTTTGGGGGTAATTTTATAGTACAGTGTGCATCTAAAGCTTAGGAGAGAACCAAATCTGGCATTAAAAGTAACATGGCAGCAGTGTGGCCACAAAAATACATAACCCTTGTTGCAACCGCCTTGGCCAAAATACAGTATATATCATACAGACCATATTATCTGGTCAAACGGACTAAGTTTCACCATCACCTTGGCCAATACTTAGCTTGCAACTCATGCACTAATGGTCATTAAGAATAAAGTCTTTTGCGACATTCTAACATGCTTAACATGAAAATATGCATTATGGGGCTTAATGAACCAAAACAATCACCAAATTTCTCACACTTTACTTGTCGTAAACACAATTTACTCCCAAAACACCGTTATTCAAGGAGAAAGACAATATTTTTAGGTAAGCGTTTCACCCCCCATAAAATCCTATTATAAGGAAAAGGCTAAACTTTGCTTAACGTACCAAGACAGTGGCCTTTGAAGAGGAAATGTCTTGCACCTTTGATCATAAACACTGTATACAGATAAAAAGATAAGCCAACAATCTAAATGCATAATTTTCCATAATATATATATATATATATATATATATTTAAAAGTATTTAAATGTATTAAAACTAGGACCAGGGAGAACTACAATTTCTTTCAAACTGTACTTGTAATAAACATTATCTACTGCCAATAAACAGACATTAAACAATATTTTTATGTAAGGCCTTTCCATTATAACTGATTTCTATGGAGAAAATATTATGGTTAAACTTTTTGCTTTGTGTTTTGATTATGAAATTAGTTTTGTAGACAGCATTTATGACTAGAAAGGTTTGAGAGAAATTATATGTTCCTAGGGCTTTTCTTTTTCCTTATAACGGACTTCTTCGGAGAAGAAAATGCTTAGTGTAAAATTATAGCCTTTCTCTGAGAATTATGGCTTCATTCAATGAAGATATCTACCAATATCTAGAGATCAGGGTGGTCAATGGCTGAAATAATTCTGACAAGTTATATTTTAATGATAGGAACTATTGACCGGCCAAGAGGGCACAGTTTCAGCTGATGCTAAAAATATAAAAATTGCCAAATATCGTCAGACTGCTCAGGCTGGCCAACATATTGTCACTTGTCAGAATGTACGTCACTCTGTGACTTACGTAATAATAGTGATTAAAATTTATCAAAATATTTTTTATGATTATCATGCAGCCCTATTCCCAACATTCATCTGGGATTACCAAAAAGCAACATTTTGTTGCATGTGTAATCAGGGAATAAAGTAATTACACTGCAGATGTTTAAGTTTTTTCCACAGTCAGTAAATAGACCAATGCTATTTGCTAAACATGGAAAACATTTGTGACTTTTAGCTCAAGGAATTTCATTTTTCTCATAAAACTGATGTGTGACAACAACAGTTTATGAACAGAGAAGCAGCATGTTGTCTTTGACTTGATGATGCCTTTGAACGTGATCAAATCTGCAGGGCGGTTAGCGCTCTGACAGCAAGGCTATGTTAATCATTTCACCCAGAGGTTTACTTTTAGCTGTGACAAATTTCTATTGGTAGCTTTAGCTACTTTTTTGTTTAATGAAGATCACTAAAAAGGAATTTGTATTATAAGATGTGCCTGACTTAACGTATGAACTAAAGCTTCGCATATTTGCCGGACCTTACCTCAGTTTTGCTCTTTGGACACTGACAAAGATGTCAAATGCACTTTTATTGACATAGTGAGAGTAGCAATGACATTCACAGTGTTTGTACAGCAAAGTGACAGTAGTGCCATCCTATACTCTGGACTGGATGGCTGGCCTGGTAAAGGCTCAGGTTTGAAGAGCTCAAGATTCTTTTAAAGGAACAGTTCACCCAAAAATGATAATTCTCCCATCATCTACTCACCCTTATGTACACTTGCTTTGTGCATGCATCAAGCACGAAGAAGTGTAATCGAGCTTCGAATCGTGATTGTGCCAAGGAGACTGCAGATAACAAGATTTACAGTGAAAAAGGAGTTCAGTGAAAAAGAAACACATTTTGGTCTGTTCTCACACAAAGCCAAACGTATCGCTTTAGAAGACAGGGATTACCCCACTCAAATTGTATGGATTACCTTTATGCTGCCTTTATGTTCTTTTTGGAACTTTTGTAAAGTGTTGGACCTCATTGACTTCACATTTTTTCACCATCAAAATATCTTAGTTTGTGTTCCACAGAAGAAAGTCAGACGGGTTTGAGATGGCATAAGGGTGAGTAAATGATGATAGATTTTCTTTCATTCCTTTAATAAACCGTGACAAACGCACAGCTGTTGCCAAATGCTCGGTTAGAATAACACCACCAAAACTGAGCAAATTCTAAAATAAATGTTTACACCCTGCGGGAAAGGGGTGCTACTTGTAAGATAGTTCCAAATTAAAGCAAGCAAATTAATAAATATTTATTAACCAATAAGTAATATTTTACAGATGTTATTTGCATCTTTTTTTTTTTTTTAAGCAAAACTGTGTCATGGAGTTACATTATAGATGTATAATTTCACAGCTATTATTTCTAAAAACCTAGTCATTTTATTTTGACAAAAACTTAACATTTAATGAAAAATATAAATATTTTTCTGGCACATAAAAAAAAAAAAACCACACACACCTTATTGTTGAGCCCCGCCATGCTCCTCTCAGAGTACTCACTTCAAATGGTCTACCCTTCAGAGTGAGTAGAGCATAGTGCTGCTCACTTTTAAATGGAACTAGCCCTATTTTATTTTAGCAGTGGCCCTTCTATCAAGAAGAAATAAAATGTGTTATGCAAAGAGTAACATTACGCCAAACAAAATCAGTCATCCTGTTAGAGAATCAGACTAGCTCTTACTGACATATCAACGAACTGCTTCAGCAAAGGCGAGAAACTGTCGACTGCGAATTTGCATTGGCTGTCCAGAGGCTGTCACTTTTTATAGGGAGACAAGTGCAAATTAGCTGCCCTGCAGACCCGGCATGCCAATCTAGAGGCCGCTGAGATCAGTTCGCCATCTCGGTCGTCCTTCACCCATCTGTGCGAGTCCCCCATCATGTCCTATGCTAGGGTTTCATTAGCAACAGCTGAGGGGTTATTAAAGATCAGTTACAACATTGACATAGGGAGTTACAAATGACCCGTTACAAAAAAAGTAAAGTTTTATCCACTCATTCCACTGGTTTTGCTTATGGTATGAATCACACTGCAAAATCCTTGAAACTGCCTCCACTATGATGCATTAGGTCTCGACAATAAGGATGGCCTGCTGGCTGATGAAACTGTCAATTGCCCTATCGGACTAATGTCTTGAAAACGTAAACATTTGGTTTCTGTGACGTATTGAAGATTTATAATTTAAACATCTTTTATTTTTTCTCAAAATTGCAATCAAATACCTTGTGATTGTTTTGGTAGCATCAGTTAGCACAGGTTGAAAATCATCAACAAATCAGTAATGTTTGGCACCGCATGCCATAATTTTCTGTCAAAAGAGCATTTATGAATTTTTAGCTGTCATGGTATTCATGGTGTGTATAGTTTAAAGTAATATATTTTATTTGTGGTCAGTAAAAAATGTCGGAAGGGCAAGTAAAAATCTAAATTATGGAGTGCTGCACTAAATCATGACAGCAAAAGTAGTGTTAGTTTGATGATAATTTAACAGAAACAAACTTCCATCATGCATCAGGGCCTTTAAATTCAATGCCTGGCAAACAACAATGATCCAGCTCTTCTTTTACAGTGACTACGTTTACATGGACACCAGAAAGCGTCTTATTGAGAGAAAGTGGCTGTCGTTTCCATGCACTGTATAAGCATCATACTCTTTACTCCTGTATACATGCGGGTTGGTCAGAAATCAGCTTTCTTTACAGCAAGAGAATTTCCCCGCATGTTTGTGTAATGAACAAACATGGCATCCAAGGAAGACTTTGCTATTTTATTCCCCACTGCTTCACATTATTTCCAGATACTCCGGAGTTGTTGTGTTTGTTCCCTTAACTTTCCATTGCGACTTGTAAAAGAATAGCGCTGCAATAGTGGAGTTTTCCTCTTTTGTAATACTCTGGGATTTCTTCAATGTACCAGTGAACATACACTAACATGAGGGGCAGTTTACACTGGTGTGTATAGTTTATAGTATGTGATTTTCCGACTGTATTCCCAGGAATTTTTTATTCTTTCCACTGTGTTGACTTATTGTTGGGCTCCATCCTATGACGTTTGTTATCCGGTCTGTTCACGCACATGCGCACTCTTCAAAAACCTGCCGCTTATGCGTTTACATGGCAACACAAAGAGTGTTCTTCAAAAGAAACCCAGCTGTGTTAAACCGCTTTTTAATTCCTTAAATGGCATAAGGAAAACAGCGTTCTGAATCTGATGACTCACCTTACCATGCTCAAATTTCACTGTGAGGTATGTAAATAGGCTTAACAGAAAAGGTGCGAGGGACAAGCAGATCCCTCAGGCATAGTGGAGGTAAAAAAAAAAAACAGAGTGGAAATGACCAGACAGACAAAGCCAAACTGTTTAGCAGTTGGTCTGTAATGGCAATGAAGATGCAGAGCATTTATCGAGGTCACAGACCTGGTAGAGGCACAGGATATACCTGCAAAGAATTAGATAAGCAGTGAACCTCTGGCAGACAAAACAACTCCTAACAGCAAAGCTGGTGTGGCCTGGAATGTGTTAGCTATATCCAAATAAAAGTACTCATTTAAATGGCTGAAGAGGTGTGTGCAAATAGGTCTACCAAAGTTAGTCTGTAGTTACAAACACTTAGAGTAAAGTCAAAGTGTGCAGATAAGGTTTTGACAGTGAAAGGACTATTGAGGTTACAATTAAAAATTCCAATAATTATCAAATCAAATCAAACTTTACTGTCACTCAACCATATACACAAGTGCAACAGTGGGTGAAAGTCTTGGGTGCAGTTCCGAGCAACATAGCAGTCATGACAGTGATGAGACATACCAATTGACAGTAAATATATATGAAACACAATTTACATATCTAATATACACATAATTACACAAAACACAATATACAAATAATAATATACAATGTACAGTATACAATACACATACACAATGTAGAATACACAGTATACAATAAAAATAGTATGTATAAAATATACAGTAGGTGGTATTGTGCTGTATTGACATTCAGGATGTCAGTTGATAGTCAGTTTCCAGTGTGTTGTTAAGAAAGAATATAATTTATGACAGTCCAGTGTAAGATTAATAAAAGTGCAGTGCTGGTGTATATTGATCGTGAGAGATCAAGAGTTCAAAAGTCTGATTGCTTGGGGGAAGAAGCTGTCATGAGTCGGCTGGTGCGGGTCCTGATGCTGCGTTACCGCCTGCCTGATGGTAGCAGTGAGAGCAGGCCATGGCTCAGGTGACTGGAGTCTCTGATGATCCTCTGAGCTTTTTTCACACACCACCTGGTATATATGTTCTGGAGGGATGGAAGCACGCACACCTCCGATGATGTGTCTGGCAGTTCGCACCACCCTTTGCAGGGCTTTGCGGTTGAGGACAGTGCTGTTGCCGTACCAGGCAGTGATGCAGCCAGTCAGGATGCTCTCCAAAGTGCTGGTATAGAACCATGTGAGGATGTAGTGGTTCATTCCAAACTTCCTCAGCCGTCTCAGGAAGAGGCGCTTGTGAGCCTTCTTCACAACGGCCTCAAAGTGGATGGACTATGTGAGTTCCTCAGTGATGTGGACACCGAGGAACTTGAAGCTGCTTACTCACTCCACCAGTGCTCCATTGATGGTGATGGGGCTGTGTTCTCTGTCTTTTCTCCCTGAAGTCCACCTCAAGCTCCTTTGTCTAGCTGACGTTGAGGGAGAGGTTGTGCTCCTGACACCAGCATGTCAGAGTGGGCAACTCCTCTCTGTAAGCTGTTTCATCATTGTCAGTGAACAGACCCACCACCGTCGTATCATCAGCAAACTTAATGATGGCATAGGAGCTATGTGTTGCCACACAGTCATGTGAATACAGGGAATACAGGAGTGGGCTGAGAACACAGCCCTGCGGGGCTCCAGTGTTGAGGGTCAGTGATGAGGAGATGTTGCTGCCCATTCTAACCACCTGGCGTCTGCTTGACAGGAAGTCCAGGATCCACCTGCACAGCGGGCTGTTTAAACCCAGAGCCTGGAGTTTCTCATCAAGCTTGGAGGGCACTATGGTGTTGAATGCTGAGCTGTTGTCTACAAACAGCATTCTCACATAAGTGTTCTTTTTTTCCAGGTGGGAGAGAGCAGTGTGTAGTGTAGATGCAATGGCATCATCAGTGGAGCGGTTGTTGCAGTATGCAAACTGCAGTGAGTCCAGTGAGGCGGGCAGCACAGAGCAGATATAATCTCTGATTAGCCTCTCAAAGCATTTGCTGATGATGGGGGTCAGAGCAACAGGACACCAGTCATTTAAGTGATTTTGGAGCACAGGCACAATGGTGGACGTTTTAAAGCATGTGGGGACTATAGCCAAAGAGGGAAAGGTTGAAAATGTCCGTAAAAACACCAGCCAGTTGGTTCACGCACAATCTGATGACATGGCCCGGAATGCCGTCTGGACCCACAGCTTTATGGATATTCACCCGTCGGAATGATCGGGTTACATCCGCTAAAGAGACGGTGAGTGAACTAACCTCTGTAGCTTCGGCCGCGAGAGCTCTCTCCGCAAAGGCAGTGTTATTTCCCTCAAAACAAGCATAAAAACATTTAGCTCAGCCGGGAGAGAGGCAGCGGTGTTCATGGCGGAGTTATTATACCCTTTGAAGTCCGTGATGATATTATTTCCCTGCCACATACTTCTGGAGTTGGTGGTGTTGAACTGTCCTTGAATCTTGTTCCTGTACTGGCATTTGGCTGCTCTGATAGTTTTGCGGAGGGCATAACTGGCTTATTTATGCTCCTCCGCATTCCCAGAATTAAAAGCGGAGATCCGCGCATTAAGTGCCGCACGAACATCGCTATTAACCCATGGGTTCTGGTTAGGGTAGATCCATATTGTTTTGGTCGGTACAACATCCTCTACACACTTCCTGATGAAGCACGTTACGCTATCAGCATAGACCTCAATGTCATCAGAGGCGGACCGGAACATCTCCCAGTCTGCGTGATCAAAACAGTCTTGTAGCATAGAATCTGACTGGTCTGACCAGCACTGGATCATTCTGAGGACGGGTGCTTCCTGTTTCAGTTTCTGCCTGTAAGCGGGCAGAAGCAGAATGGAAGAGTGGTCCGATTTGCCAAATGGTGGGTGGGGGAGGGATTTGTAGCCATCCCGGAAGGGAGAGTAGCAATGGTCCAAAACCAGGTCCCCTCGTGTGTTGAAACTGATGTGTTGGTAGTATTTCGGTGCTATTGACTTGAGATTGGCTTTGTTAAAGTCCCCAGTCACAATGAACGCGGCCTCAGGGTGCACGGTTTCCTGCTTGCTTATACTCCCATACAGTTTCTTGAGTGCCCGGTCTGTGTCGGCTTGTGGTGGGATGTACACAGCTGTGATAATGACCGCTGTGAATTCCCTCGGTAGCCAGAATGGTCGACACGGAAGCATGAGAAATTCCAGATAAGGAGAGCAGAAAGACTTGATAGAATGTACATTCCTCTGATCACACCAGGATTTGTTGATCATAAAACATACACCACCACCTCTGCTTTTACCTGAGAGGTCTTTCGCTCTGTCCGCTCGGTGCATGGAGAACCCCGCAGGCTCGATGGCTGAGTCTGGAATCTCCGTAGACATCCAAGTTTCTGTAAGGCAGATAATGCATCAGTCCCACGTCTCTCGTTGGAAAGAGATCCACGCTCTCAGCTCGCAGAGCTTGTTGTCCAGAAACTGAACATTAGCCAGTAGAATACTGGGTAGCGGGAGTCGATTTGCACGACGTCTTAATCTGATGAGAATGCCAGCTCTCCTTCCCCTCTTTCTGGTTTTCGGTGTGCTATTGCAGAACCAATGTCCAAAAGTTTTTGTCTATCGTAGACAATAAGGCAGACAACATCCAAGACAAAAAACATAAGAATTGTAGACCACCAAACCCATGTGACCCTTTGTATTCTGTGGAACGCAAAATATGTTAGACAATGTTAGAGACTGACAGTCTCGGTCACCATTCACTTTCAAAATATAGAGAAAAAAACCACATTCACTGAAAGTAAATGGTGACCAAGGCTAAAGACTGAAACATACTTCACGCATGGCCTACACGCGGTCCCGTTGTACATACTTGGGTGCGCTCTTGCGTTGCTCTGGTGGTTACAAACCTCACACAACAAGGGGGCGATAGAGTTTAAGCGCCACGAAATTGAAAATGTGACTCTGTGGTTCGGTGTTTTATGAAGTCAAAAAGCCATCCCAACAAGTCCAAAACGACTGGATAACCATAGCTAGTTGCAGCATCTCCGCTGCAGACGCCTTAACATTTCTTCCTGGCTCGGACAAATCGGTCCTGTAAATATGTAAATATGTTTGTATAATCTAACTTGTTCGGCAAGACTCTCCTCAAATTGCTGCTCTGCCATGACAGTTGTTGACTGAAAACAGAAAATCCACACTAGCGCCCCTTGCGGCAACGCAGAGAATGCAGTGCGTACTTGCGCTGGGTTACGAACTGAGCACTGACATTTCACTACGCAACGACGCATGGAATCGAGCTTGTGTAGCAAGGTGCGTCTGCGTTCGCGTACTTGTGTGAAGTATGTTTGGGCCTTAACATTCTGTCTAAAATCTCATTGTGTTGAGATTTGTGTAAGGAAAAAAGAAAGTCATACGGGTTTGGAACAACATGATGATGAATGACGACAGAATTTCCATTAATAATAATTCTGTAATACATGTTAGTCACTACTTGAGGACTCTTAATTGGATACTTTCTTAATCTTAAGTAATTATTTATGTTATCACTTTTACTTGAGTAAATGTATTTATTTATTTTTTTAAGTAATTGTTAACTTTTACTTGAGTACAGTTTTTGGCTACTCTACCCACCTCTGATTAACATGTAATTGATGCATCTGAGATTTACAAAGCCACAAGAATGATTACACTGGAGCATTCTCGGTTTAGTTTGAAATCTGGTCGAGATCAATCTTAGTCTAAATTGCATGGGTTAAATTATACCTTGTGGCTTTAGTAAAGGCAATTTACTAAATATATAGTGTGGCATGTGATCTCTCTCCATCTTGTGCTAAATAAGTTGAGGGAGTGCTCTGAAAATGGAAAGCAATTCTGGTGAAGGAAGCAAGGCTGTTTCAGATTCATGTACAACCGGACAAAAATTCTTGCAAGCCTTTTTTAGCTCTGCTTCACAGAATCAAGTTTGGACACAGCACCTTCACAAACGGTTTCTGTCAGTCAGAGTAATGGTGACAACTCTAGGCCTTCCTGTGGCTCAATCTTGTTTATGGTGTCTTGGACATTAAATCCTCTTATTGTCTTCTACTTAATGCCCTTGAGGCCAGACTGAAGTGGTGGAGCGAATAAACGAAGTGAACACTCTTATAAGGCTAGCAGTTACATTGTTAAATAGACAAAACAGCTGGTAAGAATGAACTATACCAGCTCAGCAGTCACGTACTTGACATTGCAAGTTTAATTCAATTTCTCAACTGGCTAGTATTTTTTTTTTTAAGAAATATCATGAGACTTCCTCATTCGTTACTTGATTGGTACAACATTTAAAGCTGAAGTGTGTAATATCTGCATCAACAAATGACGTAAAAATAATTTGGGGGGAATCATCCTATGAATGGTTAGTAACTACTAAATACTAATAAGCGCAATAATACTATAAGGTCATTTTCATTCACAATCGTAGCAGCACATATTTTTTCTAGCGCCCATGGTACAATATTCACAGTGGAAAAGTAAGCAGAAGCAGCACTGCAGAGTGTAGCAGGTGTGTAGTGTGAGCAAAAGTTTCGGCGCAGAGTCTATTTTTGCTGTGCTGCTCACGCTAAATTAAAGTTACAGTGCACTGTTGATGGACATCGCAAATATGAGTTGACATGAAAAAGTAGAAACTGCACTGAATAAGCATATTTTTGTAGTCTTTGAAATGTGTTTTGAATTAGAGCATGTGGGAAAACAAAAACATCTAAAGTAGAATAAAAGATAAAATTTCACAAACAACAATTTTTACAGCTTAAGCAGAAATATGGTTTTAGCTTTTAAAAACTACACTATACTATGGTTATAAGCTTAAACAAGTTATAGGGTTAAACAAACGAAAATAAATTATACACTATTATAAAGACCATGTATTATTACACAAACCTTATCTCTGACATAAATCACAATTTTCTATATAGAGCCGCAGATGTCAGTCTACGAAGTAAAAATGCTTCCAGTGTAAAAGATCATAGCAAGTCAGCTGTTGTAGTTATGCTGTAGTTATTCAGTAGCTTTGTGTATGCACTGCTTTGGTGTCTGAAAGTGAAACGTGTAAAAGCGCAGCTGAACATCTTTATTATGACAGTAACCATTTTTGTAAGGAGAAATACAGAGGTTTTCACTCTATGGCTGTGTAGCAAAATGCTTTTTGAGTGCAATGTGAGATACATTTCCCCTGTAGCTTTTCATGGCACAAAAGTAGCTTTTAATCAGCAGCATTGTAAAGTCTTTTGCTGATATGATGATACACCACTGGAGGCTATTCAAAAACTGAGCTCATTAAAATTATACGGCTATAACTTCATTGGTCAGTTGGTCTTCGAGTGGCTGAGGTTGCAAACAGCCTAGAAGATCTTGGCTAAGAAAACTACATCTTAAACACGTTCATGGCCTCTGGCAGTGTTTTCCCATTAGTGTACATGTCTGGATACATGAAGAACTGGGCCCATTACATATCTGCGAAACAACTCTGACTGCTCCGCTCTTATACGGTATAAGGATCTTAGTTTAATCCATGTGAGCACATAAAGACACATAAAATATTTCAAACACAGGCTGAAAGAACAGACATCTGCCATAGATAAAAAAGCAAAATGTTAATACTTATGCACAACTGGTTTCCATGAAAAGCACTTGTATTTGAAAATAGTTCAATGTTATGTTTAGGAGTGTCATTGATAATTTTGCAATTGGCAAAGATTTTAGAAGATGTTGGCAAGATGTTGGGCAAAAACTCAAGACTTTGGGGCAAAGATAAGTTGTTAGACAAATAAAAGTGCCATTTGAAGACAAGCAATGAAATAAGGGAACAATGTTTTCCCTGATACTAATAATTAACTGACTTTTGTATATTTTTGCATGGGTCCTTTTGAAGTCTTCACATTGTTGCCATGGGAGAGCTGCCTCTAGGCTTTAACAAAGGGAACAATGAGACACACTTGATTGCATTTGATATTCATCTCTATTTCAAAGGATGGATAAGGATTGTGTTTGCCTTGAGACAAAATCTAAATAGCCAGTTAATTTTATCCAGATTTTAAAATCGATCCCCAGGTTAGGCTGTTCCTGTACATCCATTATGTCTACAAAAGCAGCAAGATAATTTGAGATAACAAAAATGTGCCCATCACTTTTAACTGTTAAGTTAAACTGGGTTTATAAACAACCTCATAGAATGAACGTTACTATAACCGCATTTTTGCGAACTGACTTTTACGTGACGAATTCTACATTATTTGCGGTTCCCTGGTGAAATTAACAGTAGAGGTAGAGGAAACAACAACTGTATGTTTTATTAACTTTCACACAAATCACAAGTACAATGGCAGATTATGACTTTATAAACACTTAATCTTCACACTACTACTCACATACTGCTATGTTATGATATCGAAACACTTTTACTATAACGCATCATTTGAAAAATGATACATTTTAACACTTGTATTGCAGACTCAACTACATTTACACACTTATTCCAATGTGATTAGCTTCCGCAGTAGCTCACCTGACAGAGTGTTGGACTTTGGACTCTGAAGTAAGTGGTTCGAGACCATTCAAGCATGCAAGCTGACGTGACGACAGTGTCGAAAAAGCATCACAAGATGACGTTGTTGCTTCAGAAAATGTGCCCCTCATTTGATTTTAGAACACTATTGGTTAGTGTGGCATGGTCATGTGTCTGTCTGCGGGAGAGGGAAAGAGGTTTAGGCTCGTCACCTGGGCTCTAATTACTCTGTCTCTCATTATAGTGATGGCGGAGGGAGACCTGATAAGGCACGCCAGAGCATCAGAACGGGACATGGCGGCGTTTCCAGGAGGCAGCGAAGCAGTGTTTTCTTCTCCTCCTCCTCTCTTCTCTCTCTCTCTCTCTCCACCCCCTGTGTCTCATGGTCCCCCCCCTCCCGTCCTGCCCAGTTCCGGCTCCCCGGAAGTGGGGAGGAGCCCCGCCCAAACCCCATCCCTGGTCCAGGGGACCCTTCCCCTTGTCTGTCCCTCCTCCTCCCCCTGTCTCCCTCCGCTATCCCCCCCCCACCAGGTTGGCGAGACCGCCCCCCATGAGTGTGGATGGAAAGTCTGGGCCAGTCTGTTGGAGCTGTGGGTAAGCTGGGCACTGCCAGGATCGATGTCCGGTGATGGAGGTGGGGACACTGATCCGGATCCCCGACGCTCCACATGCCGCCCCTGATCGGGCAGGGGCGTAGCGTATACCGGTAGGAGGATACACATCAAGCTTTGGTGGATTCGGGCTGTACCCAAACCTCTATCCATCAATGCTTGGTGCAAGGCAGGGCACTGAGTAAGAATAAACAGGTGAGGTGTGTGCATGGTGACATTCACAAGTATCCGGCGGTTACCGTTGAGATACGATTCAGGGGAAAAAGGCATAGAGTCGAGACCGCGGTTAATTCCCGCCTCACCCATCCACTAATTCTGGGATCCAATTAGCCTGGTTTTAAAAATGTATTGAGGGTAATGTGTGTGGATGGGTCCGGCAAAGTGCTGTCGCAGTGTGTGATGTGCGATGCTATGGCTGGAGAGGCGGTGCCAGGGCCATCGACGTCTGCTCCGCGTCATGACGCAGACGAGGGAATTCCCATACTCAGGGGATTCCCTGAGGGTGAATTTCCCTCTGGAGCAGTCACGTGACAAGTCCCACAAGCACTATAACCCAATGACTGGTCACTTAGTTCACGAAAAGAATCTGAACTGTATAATGGCCCGTTTTTTTTTGGCCGGGCATTCACATCGACATACGCAAATGTGTGGCGTGCCACGAATGCCAGTTGGTGAATCCACCAGCCACCCCAAAAGCACCATTTCACCCTCTGCTGTTGATTGAGGGCCCCTTCGAGAGAATTGGCATGGACCTCATCGGGCCATTAGAGCGGACTGCACGCAGCCATCGCTTTGTATTAGTTCTGGTGGACTACGCAATGTGATATCCGTAAGCAGTGCCCCTGAGCAACATCTCTGCACGTAGTGTTGTGGAGGCACTCTTCAAAATTATCACCGGAGTGGGGATTCCAAAGGAAATCCTCACTGATCAAGGCACAACATTCATGTCACATACACTACGCGAACTGTATGAATTATTAGGCATTAAATTGATTCACACCAGCGTTTATCACCCGCAAACCTACGGGTTGGTCGAACGGTTTAATAAGACCTTGAAAAACATGATTCGTAAGTTTGTACATGAAGACGCTAAGAATTGGGATAAGTGGCTCGAACCCCTGCTGTTTGCAGTACAAGAGGTCCCGCAAGCCTCCACAGGGTTTTCCCCATTTGAGCTACTGTATGGGTGTCGGCCGTGCGACGTGCTTGACGTCATATGGGAAACTTGGGAGGAAGGATAAAGTGCTTGTATTGCTGCTCACTTCGAGCTCCAAATTACTCGCCAAGAGGCAAGGATCCTTTGAGGTCACACGATGAGATGGAGATCTCGTTTGAGGTTAGGCGAACGGATAGAGGAGGGGCACGTCAAATCTACCACCTCAACCTCCTCAAACCATGGAGGGAGGCAGTGCCTGTAGCCTTGGTGACGGTAGTTCCGGAGAGGGCAGAGCTCGGGCCGGAGGTGACTCCCAAACCAAATTCATTCACCCCAGTCCCTTGTGGAGACCACCTCTCCACTGTCGCTGCTTACGGACATTGCCCAGTTGCAAGCGGAATTCGCGGACGTGTTTTCACCCTTTCCCAGGTCACACGAACCTTACAGAGCACCACATCGAGACCACCCCGGGGGCAGTGGTTCGTAACCACCCCTATCGTCTTCCTGAACACAAGAAAAGATAGTTCAGGAAGAAGTAGAGGCAATGCTTGAAATCGCACAGCGATTGGGCCAGCCCAGTAGTTCTGGTACCGAAGAGCGACGGCTCAGTCCAGTTCTGTGTTGACAACCAGAAAGTGAACGCGGTGTCCAAATTTGATGCTTATCCAATGCCGCGAATTGACGAGTTACTCGATTGGTTGGGCGTGGCTCAATTTTACTCTATGCTGGACTTAGTGTTATTGGCAGATCCCTTTAACTCCAATATCCCAAGAGAAAAAAAATGATTTTTTCCATACCAATTCGTGATGCTTCCGTTTGGTTTGTTCGGGGCCCCAGCCACGCTTCAGCACCTCATGGACAAGATCCTCAGACCGCATACGGCATATGCTGCCGCATATCTAGACCATATTATAATTTATAGTAATGACTGGCGGCGGCATATGCAACATCTGAGGGTTGTCCTAAGAGCGCTGTGACAGTTGGGACTCATGGCCAACCCGAAGAGGTGTGCAATTGGGCGGGTGGAAGTTTGGTATCTGGGGTTCCACTTGGGTCATGGGCAGGTGCATCCACAGGTTAATAAAAAATGCAGCCTGCCCGACGCCCAAGACCAAAAAGGAGGTAAGGCAGTTTTTGGGGCTGGTGGGCCGGGGCAACATCTGGCCTGAGTTGGCAGTGGGTGTATGTGGCATGGGGGGGCATGGTCATGTGTCTGTCTGTGGGAGAGTGAAAGCAGTTTAGGCTCATCACCTGGGCTCTAATTACTCTAACACCTGTCTCTCATTATAGTGATTCAATTCAATTCAATTTTATTTATATAGCACAATTTAAAAACAACAACAACAGTTGACCAATGTGCTCACAAAAACGTTTTAAATACAATAAAACATAATAATATATACCTAAAAGACTTAAAATAATAAACAACAGACAACAATCACAAGTTGTAGGCTAGAGAGAAAAGATGCATTTTTAACTTGGATTTAAAAATATGTAATGTTGGAGCAGTTCTGATAGAAGTCATTAAGGTGTTCCAAAGTTCAGGTGCGGCTATGGCAAATGCTCAATCACCCCTAGATTTTAGCTTCGACTTAGGAACAGTTAATAAACTCTGGTTGGCGGACCTAAGAGCTCTTCCTGGACGGTGTTCACACAAAAGGTCGGAGAGGTAGGCAGGGGCTCGGCCATTTAAAGATAAGCAAATGCACTTTAAAATCAATTCTAGAACAGACAGGAAGCCAATGTTAAGACACTAAAACAGGAGTAATACGTTCACGTTTACGGACACCCGTTAAAAGTCTCGCAGCTGCATTTTGAACCATCTGTAATCTAGATATGGAAGAATTGTTTATTCCCAAATATAGGGAATTACAGTAGTCCAGTCTAGAGGTGATAAAAGCATGTATCGCTGTTTTTAAGTGCTTGATGGACAAAAAGGACTTCACTTTAGCAAGTACTCCTAGTTGATAAAACTGGATTTTACAACTGTTAATTTGCTTGTCAAAGTTAAGGGCACTATCAAAAAAGACCCCCACATTTTTCACATAAAAGTTTTAACCGAAGACGATAAGACACCAAAATGAGAAGTTTTAGGGGCTTCTGAAGAGCCAAACACAATGATCTCAGTTTTACTTTCATTTATTTAAGAAACTTAAAGACATCCAGGCCTTTACATCAGACAGAGTGGCAACGAGAGAGTCTAAGCCATTTTTATGCTTCAGGAGCAGATAAATTTGTGTATCATCCGCATAGCAGTGATAATTCAAGCCATGTTTTTTAAAAATTCAGTCTAAGGGAAGCATATAAATAGAAAACAGTATGAGGGCCAAAATAGAGCCTTGGGGGACCCCACAAGTCAGGGGAGCTACACTCGAGTGGAATTTTCCTGTTTACAGTAAAAGTTCTATTTTTAAGATATGATTGGAACCAACTAAGGGCAGTTCCTCTAATGCCCACAACATGCTCGAACCGAGAAAGAAGGATATCATGGTCAACCGTATCGAATGCAGCACTCAAATCCAAAAGAACCAGGACAACCGAGTCACCAGAGTCAGTGGCTATTAAGACATCATTTACAACCTTTACAAGTGCCGTCTCAGTCGAATGAAGTTTTCTAAAACCTGATTGAAATATATCAAAAGACCTTGTTATCAACCAAAAAGCTCTGCAATTGGTGAAGAACTACTTTCTCCATAATTTTGGTTAAAAATGAAATATTAGAAATGGGCCTAAAATTAGATAATATTGTAGAATCCAGATTCAGATTTTTTTTTAAAGGGGTTTAACAGTAGCATATTTCAAACAGTCAGGTACAATTCCTGATTCCAGGCACCTATTGATAAAAATTAGAAGAGTGGGTCCAACCACATCAAAAACTTGTTTAAGAAAACGTGGGGGGGATGACATCGCATGGAGACCCCATAGGCTTATGTTGTTTAACAATCTCCTGTAAAAATGGAAAGGAAACTGAATTGAAATGGCAATTTGAACACACAGCAGGATCATTGGATGTTGGACTAATATTTTGTCTAATTTTTCTTATCAACAAAGAACTGACAGAAGCTTTCACACATATGTGTTGACTCAGAAGGATAATTACAAATAGACGGATTCACAGCAGCACTTATAGTATTGAAAAAGAGTTCTAGGTCTGTGACCATTTTTTTCAATAAGATCAGATAAGTACATAGACATAGCCGATCTAGTGCTTTCTGATACTGAGATAGGGAGTCCTTTAACATTTCATACGAGATCTGGAGCTTGTCTTTCTTCCATCTTCTTTCAGCCCTTCTGCAAGCCTGTCTAAGAGCGCGAGTGGTATAATTTAATCAAGGCATAGACTTAGGTTTATGGAGTTTAGGCCTTAGAGGAGCTACCGAGTCCAAGATGTTAGTGCAGACATCATTAATACAACCCAGGAGCTCTTCCGAACTTTGATCAGCTGGGGAAGAGAGCAAGGATTGAGAAGACTCCTTGAACATTGAAGAGAAATTATCACTGGTGGAAGAGGACAGTCTCCGAGTTAAACAGGCGGGTTTGTAGGATTTGATAGCAGGAGATGACACAGGAACAGTAAATAATATAGGTTTATGATCTGAAAAGCTGTAATCACCCAACTCAATGTCCAGCACAGAAAAACCATGAGCCAACACAAGATAAGTGTAGACCCAGTGTATGAGTAGGGTCTTTCACCAGCTGGACTAAATCAAAAGAGTCAATAAGCCTAATGAAATCTTTCGCCAGAGGGTTGGATGGGCAACACACATGCACATTAAAATCCCCAAGAATTAAAAACCTATCAAACTTAGGCAAAATGCCACTTACAAAGTCAGAAAATTCAGTGAGAAAGTCTTTGTGAGGTTTCGGGGGTCGATATACCAGCCAATCACCAAGGGATTGACAGAGCCCAGAACCAGGAGTTGTAACTCAAAACTGTTATATACATCCGTCGTTAAAAGTCGACATGAGAAATTGTCTTTGAAAATAGAGGCCAGCCCTCCACCCCGTCTCGCAGCTCGCGGGGAATTGAAAAATTTGCAATTAGCAGGTAGTAGTTCCGAAAAAGGGCTCAAATCCCCAGTAGTAAGGCACGTTTCAGTGACAAATTGGAAGTCTAAGGCACATGAAGTGAAGAAGTCATTGAGAATAAAAGTTTTATTTACCATTGATCTCGCACTGATCAAAGCCATCCTTACCCGCACCGGAACGTCAGTCGACTGTGAGGTCTGGCACAACGAGCAGAGAAGGCATGCACACACACCGACACACCGAAGACGAGGCGAGCAGTGCTGGGGCCGCTGATCAAAGGTAGGCGGAACAATGGGTATATTCCAAGAGCGTACAGGATGAACGCCAGGTGATAAAACGTTTATAATCCACATCACGAGTAGGAAAAACCAAACAAGGATGGACCTTCTTGTTTGATAACACTAGGAGCTTGAGCTTAACGGCAGCACCTCCCCGTGTTTTGCGGCGTCTTTTCCCCAGGTAGAGAGCACGGAGGGCGGCACAAACATGCAGGTAGAGATGCCAGGGAGGGAGGAGGAGAGTTTTGTTGGCCTCTCTGAACTTTAGGCATCTCATCCACAAAAACCTGGAGATCCAACAGAGTTTGATGGTCATATACTATAAGTGGTGAGACAACTTGGAATAAAAAGAACCAAAAGACACATTAAAATAGACAAACTAAGAGACACTTCAGGGAGCAGACTGCAAGCCACACACAAAAAGGCGCCATCTTGCACACCGAGAAAAATCGGAGGAGTGAGACCTGATAAGGCATGCCAGAGCATCAGAATGGGAGAGAGGGACCAGAAGGCACGAGAGAGAGTGTCCAGTGATCTCATGAGTTAATGTTAGTTGATGGTTACCATCGATTGTGGGTGTGCTTTCATTAAAAGAAATGACCTTGAACCTGTTTCATTGTCTCCTGACACCACCATTGCTCACAATCTCAACTTTATCACAGTTAGGTTAAGGTTAAAGTTTTAGGTTGGGGGGGTATGCATAACTCATTAAAACCTCCATCTAATATTCACTATTAAAACCTTGTCTGATTACGACACTACAGTATTTCACTAGCTTTTGGTGCCCCCCGCTGGACATTTCACTAGAAAACTGCAGGCAGAGGTGTAATAAAGTAGGGCTGGGCAATGTGTAAAAATTATTTTATCGATAATCGCCTTAAAATATTGAGATATATGATTACATTGTCAACCCCCCTTGCAGAGGGTCGGTGAATTTGTTTTGCTTGATTTTGACTTAATTTTATTCATTTATTGAAACAAGAAAAACAAACAAAAACACATTTCTAAATTCAAACTGCACTTTAAACTAAACAAAAAAGAAGTAAAGTGATCAAAAAAAAATTAATCTCATTTGACCACCTTATTTAAACATTTACCTTCTCCAACGGCTCCATTTGCCATCACGCAAGTATCTGTCAACGACACCATGTGGAAAATTACTAATAGCCTACAGATTAAGAACTAAAGACAATTATAAATGTAAAGACAATAATAATCAAAATAAATAAGCCTAATGAATCCCTTGAGTTCCCAAAATACTGGCAAATGTGTGTTCTTATCGAATGTGTTTGTATTGTGTTTTGGTAATACAGTTAATGCTGCCTAAAGAAAATAAAATAGAACTCAATTTTAGGTTCAAGGTGAATGTGTCTTGTATTACTTGATTTAATCACTTTCATCTTTGTTTCTTTAATACAAAGATATATACATTTCTGAACCTGCAGAGTTGCATTCACAATGCATGCTAACCACGTGGAAATAAAGCGAACTAAACTCACAGCACCTCCTGAGATGATCGGAGATACTTTGCAGCATTCTCATAGACAACATTATTCTTGCAAACAGTTTTCAGACAAATGAAACAGAGAAAAAAAAAACTCTTTACATGCGCTTGTTCCACAAGACAGACTTGCGCTGCACGCCTCTGAACAAACAGCGAATCAGACACAAGCATTGACAGCTTTTCTTTTGTCTGTTCTTAATTTAATAAAGTGTGTTTCTTCAAGCACGTGTCTTTGTGACTAACAGCATTTCTTGTCATGTGTCACTCCGAGACATCTTACAGGTCGCCCGCCTTTTCCGAGTAGATGAGCAAAATTACCCACACATGAAATACATTTGGACGACGAGCTTGCGGACTGGATTCAGCCTCGTTGCATTTTGCGGTTGGCAGGTGCTAGTTTCACATCCTGGGCTACTGTTTAATATATTTGGCGACTTCCCGGATCCATGGTTTTGCCATTTTCTGATATTGTCGATCATCGTCTGTCAATGAGTGTCGCAATCGGCATCTGGATCTTTGTAAGACATTGTCGATATCAATAACATCGTCCTATCGCCCAGCCCTATAATAAAGCACATAATTTCATTATGCAAAAATGTTGTAATGGTCTTGTAATGTTCATGAGTCCAGGCTGGTTTATAAACAAGTTTGAACTACTTTGGCCAATCATTATTGACATCTTGAAGAGTGCAAGCCAGTTAGAGCTTATCAACAACAAACACTCAGTTTTTGTTTTGTCTTGTAGATGGAGCAGAAGTGATCAAGCTAAGTTACTGCAGATGAAGATTTGAGTTAGTCTTCATGAAATATTTTGATTCTGCCATGTGTTGATGTCCAAATAACACAGGAGGTTTGGGTAGGACATCTTGAAGGACCCTTTTTTTTTTTTTTTTAAAAAGACTACAGACTTTAGTTCGTCACCGCCATGAACCATGATTTGCTACTAGGCTGGTTGGTCGCAGGGGGAGGGACAGTCTCATTTTAGAGAGCATTTGATTGGACAAAAATCTGTAAAGTGCTGCATGAGCCAACAATATTTTTTGGTTCATTTTCCCAGAAGAGAATTCGGTCAGTGTTAAGTGGTACACAAACATATAGATGACCTCTAAGCAATGCCACAAAATCATCACTAAAATTATTATTTTATGGGGTCTTTTGAAAATGATATTAAAATAATTACATTGAAGTCAAATGATAAAGAGCAATCAATTACAATTTAGATCAAGCACTGATTTACCAAAAAAAGCAAAACACAAATGTATTTGTAAATAATCCATATAATTATTATATCATCTTTTTTATATGAGCCTGTGCTGTCACTTGTAGAAATGAAAAACGAGGCTATGTTCCAGCCCAGTAAATATTGATGACAGTCTTTTTCATCTAGGCCTCTCTATGAACTAATAAAGTGGTTAACTGTGTTGATGTTGATGACCAAAAAACCAGACAAAGCTAACACTTCAACACAGTGATGTCAGAAATCTCACAGCCTAAACTCTATTGAAAACTGAATGACCCTTAACATCAAAAGCTCATTTCTTATCAGGAATCTACAATTAACTGAGCTGCAGAAGAAATCGCATTACACTCATATACACTTTGCATTAGCTAAAGTATACATCATAGAGAGATCCGAGACTGATCTAAATGCTTGAGAAATGTGAAAAATTCAGAAAGATAACTACACAGCAAAGGTTAATAGATTTTGTCAAATAACAAATTCAGCAGAAGATACATTTCCCAAGATAATGGTCCTTTGAATAAACATGCTGGCTGCTCTCTACCTCTACATGCAATATTTAAAGGGATAGTTCACCCAAAAATGAAAATTCTCTCATTATTTACTTTCATTATATCCCATATGTGTATGACTTTCTTCACCAAAACACATTTTAAGAAAAATAGAAAAATATATTTTAACTCAGTAGGTCCTTAAAATACAAGTGAATGGAGATTTCTCTTTTGAAGCTCCAAAAATCAGCATAAACATCATCGATACGACTCCAGCGGTTTAAAAATAAAATTTAAAACTTTAAAGGAGACCTATTATACCCCTTTTTACAAGATGTAATACAAGTCCCAGGTGTCCCCAGAATGTGTCTGAAGTTTCAGCTCAAAATATCCCATGGATCATTTATTACACCATGTTGTAAATGCCTCTTTTTGGGTGGAATCAAAAAAAGTGTCTCTTTAAATGCAAATGAGCTGCTGCTCCCCACCCCCTTTCCGGAAGAGGGCTGTGCCTTTACAGCTCGTGCTTCGGATACTATAGCAACAACAAATCAGAACCAATATGACTGACACCGTAAATACCAGAGTTCAGCCATATATGTATGAGCAACAGTAAACGATGCAAAACAGAGGAATTGAGTTTGTGATAGTGCTTCTTATGTAGAAAATCACTTTCTGCCCTCCATCTGCATTTCACACAACAGCAACGCAGTGACGCGACGTCATGTGAAAACAAGCTATATCGACATAGCTCTGGTCTCCGTGAATACAATCAGAGACAATGGTAACTTTAGCTGCATTAGCCGTGGAATCAGCTAACAAGCACATTCGTAAAGGCGATTTGCAAACATTCACAAAATATAAAGTGCGACACTTAAATCTTCAGGATATAAAGCTGGAACACAAACAGTTGGTACTGATCCATGCTTGAGTCAAATTTTTTTTAAATCCTGCTTTATATTGACCCTCATTCACAAAGCAGTCCGGTGTAAAATGATTTGCACAAACATCCAAGTATTTTGGTATGTTTTGGGGCACATTTTTTTCAAAAACAAAACTTGTCCACTGCGTCTTCAGTGGCTCTGATGCCGGGAGTACATGAAGACCCTTATATTCACTTGTACAGCCAACAACAGAACACTTATGACGCTTATGAAGTTGAGACATTATTCTTCTCACTGCAGCCACTCCAGCGCGGAAAAAAAATGGCGGACTGTGTGTCGATCACTCAGGGGAGGATCTATGATAATAGGGTGGAGTCTGTCACCAGTCGTGGGCATGGCCTGCTCTAAAGTGACGTCACTTTAGAGCGGATACGAAAACCAGTCATTTTGAGACACTGTTTTTGATTAATAGAAATATAAGAAAGAGGAGTGGGTGGACTTTTAACATTGTAGGGTGGTTGTGTACACACACTGCTGACTCACATTTATGTTCAAACACCATGTAAAAGTGAATTTTGCATAATAGGTCCCCTTTAAGACCTATTTCAAGACCTGAACAAATAAAATTAAATACCGTATCCCCCTACCAAATCAAATCAACACAATCTAAAAATGTATCACAGACTCTTACTTAAACAGGCAGAGGCACACATTCAACATGGCCATAATGATGCTTATCAGTAAAACAGGGTAAGCTATATGAAAGTTTAAAATACTTAAGACATGTTTTCCACATATATCACATTAAAATTAGTTTATGTACCATTATATAAATAAATACAAATTAGAGGTCAACCAATATTGGATTGTGCTGATTCGATTATGTGTTGAAAGGCAATTAATCTGCCAATAGTTTTTTTTTTAATTGGTAGTCTATATTAAATGTTCCTACTATTTTCTTCCTGTGATGGGGAGGGCCAGACAGAGGCTACAAGAGTCCAAATTTAATTAAATTCCAGATACGCTATTATGGGGGGGGACTTTTAACTTTAATGGCACTTTAACTTTGAAATACACCGGATACTCTTATTTTGAAATGGTTGCGCTTCACTGCTTCCAGCTGCTCATTCAAACAAATAAAGGAAATAAAATGTGCACTCCTACAACAAATTACAATATAAACAATTAAAAAAGTAAACACTGTCATATTTAATCAACTTTATATAATTATCATCAACAGTTGATCTTTAGTGATAGTTTGTCATAAATTTACGATATGGCTTAATGATTGAGAACTGCTCTGCAACAGTTGGAAACACTCAAAAGCCCCCACAGTGCCGTGTTTTCACTTTGAAGGATGCAGCATTTATTTAATTAAATCATATTCTTTTGAAGTTTGACCATTACATTAGGTCACATCATGATTCCTCTCTTTCCGCCCCAAAATTTAAGACCTCTTTAAATAAAAATAAAGACTTCTGTTGTATCATCTATGATATTTAAAACTTATGACCTTAAATTTTGGGAAAACTGAATTTAAGACATTAAGACTTTTTTTAAAACTCTAAATCATGCTTCCAGTCAGGAGTGTAACGCGCATGACGTAATCGTATTGCATTTGAAACACGCAAGAACTGACGTATGAGAGTCACAGCCGGAAGAGCAGCGCTGTTTACAAGTCAGGAACACCATACAGAAGCTTAGTTGGTTTTGGTTTAGATCTGTATTGATCTGTTTCTTTACTCACAATGGTGCATTTGTGTTCTTATCCAGCATGTCTCAACCAAGAGGAGAACGTGAGATTACGCTGGTATCATGGCAACGCGAATATGTCACATGAGACCGCTTGGAATCCACCCTCTCGTGAAGCATACCGGAAGCATTTGATTATAGTTAAAAAGTACTTAAATATTTATCTTTTTTCGCACCAAAAGTGATCGTATCTTTTTAGAACACATTAATTTAACGGCTGGAGCTGTATCAATGACATTTATGCTGACTGTGTGATTTTTGGAGCTTCAAAAATCTCTATTCACTTGCATTTTAAGGACCTACTTGGCTAAGATGTTTTTCTTATTGAAAATAGTCAATCAATAATAAATAGGTGCTGTTTATCTGTTTAGAGTTGCTGTCTGCTTTAGCAATAACGCTTTTTTTTTTACCCTGACTACTTAAAAAGTTACACAGTTCATTCATCAAGCTATTATGGACCAGTTCAAGCTGACAACACTGTGTGGACCACAAGAGAATACAGAAGCCTACATGTGTAGATACATTACGCCTAAAAAGACTTGATATCCAATATTAATTCTGTATGTATTGTTATTTTGATATGCTGTTTTAAGTAAACAGTGAGACATATGATTTTTGAAGCTTCAAAAATCTCCATTCACTTGCATTTTAAGGACATACTTAGCTAAGATGTTTTTCTTCAAATGTGCTCAGGTCATTCACACCTGGGATATCATGAGGGTGAGTACATTTTGAGTGAACTATCCCTTTAAAGACTCTCTGGTACTGTAGGTGTCCATATATATCCTCCCGCAAGTGCATTTCAAATCAGGCATTCGATGAGAGGGGACGAATACAAGTGAAAACTCTAAACAAATTTTAGATTCAGACATCTAATTCAGCCACCATAGTATTAGCAATTCAGCATCTTGCAAGGCTATTCTTTCTGGATTTCGCCATTCAATTCCTCCTGCCATTGCCTCCTGGCTCGCAGCCAATGTACTGACAAGCATTTGAGTTAACAACGCAACCCAACTGGGTCTTCCTTTACCACTGTTCACAGAGACAGATTCAATCACCTTGTTCTTCCAAAACACACAGTAACTAGTTTTTTACTGAAAAACTGCACAGTAACATTAGTAATCACTTCAAGTTTAGTCTATAACTAAGAATGAATGGATTCAGAGAAACTGTCTCTGATAACATAGCTGAAGCTGAAGTGTTAAGCAGGGATGTATAAAATTTTATCAAATCTCACTCCCTAACTGAACAGGCAGGGAGTTATGGGAGCACTGGAGAGGATTTCTGCAAATCTACATTGACCTTTATCTTACCAAATACAGAACATTCATCTCTGTTGCCAAATACCTAAAAATGTTGAATGTTTGTACATGACAATATTTCAAAAAAACAATTGCAGCGTGACAAAATAAATCACTGTAACAATTATAATAAATATGCTTCATGCTTTCTATAAAGTTATTTTTTTAATTTTATTTTTCTTTTGGCACACTACAAACCCTAGGCCTAATGTTGTCATTACTGGAGAAATCAAGTTTTCTTACATAAACATTTCTTAAAATATCAAGTTTTGGGCTCATTACTCATATCTTTGTTCCTTGAACTTAGTTTTTTTTTTTTTAAATCCATAGACTAAAGATTTTAAGTGTTAATAACTCAATTGATTAAAGGTGCTATGTAAGACTGACAACAAGCGTTTGAAATGAGTATTGCAGTCCAAATTCAAATTATTGGAGAGTTGTCTGCCCCTTTTAATTTTGTTTTTATTTCTACTTCATTTTCAATTTGTCAATTCAATTTAGTTTAGTTTTATTTAAAATTATCCCTAAAGAAATAATAGTCTATACTGAGATTTTTCAGAATCTTTTTTCTCTATCTGCCGACTGATTTGGGAAAATACACACTGTACAAATGAGACAACATAGTTGTAATTAGCACTCGCTGAGTATTTACGTCTCACGATTGGACTGCAAATGCTACATCCAAAAACACTGGAAAAGCCCACTGATATTATTAAGGCCATGTCGTCACAGACATGATTTTCTAGTTAATTTGTGGGAAACAGCACAATGCAGGGCAGGTCTGCGTGCTGTTCTTGTATCTAAATCCCTGATGCGTCCGTGTGCATCTCGCAGCAGCTGCCACAGAAGATAAAAAATAATAATAATTATTTGCTTGAGCGGCAGCCACGTTGGTCTGCAATCAGTCTGAAATCTTTAAATACCAACCAAAGAATTTCATTGAGCTCTTCTTTAACCGCAAAAACATGGAGAATAGCAATGCGAGTCATAAATTTAACAGAATTGTCCTTCAAAAGTGTCAGAGATATAGGCTAAAAAAAAAAAAAGACGTGCATAAGTTACCCGGTGATTTACAATAAAAATAAAATAAACATTTAATATAAAAACATCATAACCAACTAAATTCATCTTGTAACATGAAGTTTAGCTTCATACAAAATCTCTGTCATCAAATAATACATTTATAGTCTATAATTCAATTATAAACAAATTTTCACTACCCAAAATATCCTTATATTTTATTGTGCATAGTTGAATGTTGTGAATGGTGGACAAATGCTGTAAAAGAATGTATTTTAAGCAGCTCATCAATGCTTTGAAAATAGTCAATCAATAATAAAGGTGCTGTTTATCTGTTTAGAGTTGCTGTATGCTTTAGCAATAACGCTTTTTTCCCCTGACTATTTAAAAAGTTACACAGTTCATTCATCAAGCTATTATGGACCAGTTCAAGCTGACAACACTGTGTGGACCACAAGAGACTACAGAAGCCTACATGTGTAGATACATTATGCCTAAAAAGACTTGATATCCAATATTAATTCTGTATGTATTGTTATTTCGATATGCTGTTTTTAGTAAACTGTGAAAGACATGATGTGGGTGACTTGACTCAATGAAGTTCTTGATTTTAAGTTTTTAACCAAGATGAAACCGCAATGCGAGCACCGTCTTGGCTGCACAAACAAAACACATGCAATTTTACAAGTTGTCAGGTCATGTGTCGTGTGAAACTGCCTTGTTTATTTTCTATTACATTGGATACATACCCGTATTTATGTTTTCATCATGCCAGCCACCTCGGTTGTCGATGCTATACAGTAGTCTCTATGGTAACATTCAAGCATATAGGTTGACTGATGAGTGTGCCTGTGCACGTGTGTGTGTGTGTGTGTGTGCGCGCGCATGCGTGCGTTCGCTTAAACACAGTGAAACAACTCTGGCTACATCTACGACTTCAGGGGCTAATACAGCAGCATGCAGACAGATGTGTTCATTAATTTCTGTTTTGTTATTTATTTTTTTCATTGCATCACAAATGTCATGGACTCGGCTGGACTCGGAAAAAGTAGTCCCAAAGGCTCGAGTCAAGTCAGAGTAAAAATGCATCCGAGTCCGTGACAAGTCCAAGTCCATTAAAATTGGACTCGTGACTCAGACTCGAGTCTGAGCCCTAACTCAAGTACCCCAACTCTAAAAACTCATCTCACCTTTCCTTATCAGGAAAAGATCAAACTTGCCCTGCTAGTTTGCACAACGACAGAAAAAATTCTTGACTGAAGTCTTGTGCGTATACTCGCTATTTCAGCTTACACCCTTACTTCCTTCTGGTACAAATAGAGGCCTGAGAAAGAGATATTCCATGCTCATAAACCCTGCTCAGTGACCTTTGCTCATTCAGGTCACTCAGTTATCCATTGGTTCCAAAGTTATAGCACAGGACAGAGGTGTTTCTTTTCAGTCAACGTGTCTTTAAAACCCTTTATGGATACACATACAATCACGTTCCAGTCAAAGGTCTGGTCGTAAAAAAACCGTTGTGCTTCCTATATAATTGCCTGTTCTAATCAAAGGAAAAAGGAGGGAGAATTGTGGGAGAACTTTTGTACAGTGTAACTATTAAGATTCAAAATTAGCCCTGTTTAAAAAAAAAAAAAAAGACTTTATTCAATCTCTGGAATTAAACTGCTGATTCAACAAGATGAGAAAACATAATCTAGATTATTCCAGTTGCCAACTTCACATAGCCAAAAAATATCAAGGTCTTTTGAAGCTCAGCTGTTAGACATGAGGAAGAAAAACATCTCTTGGCAAAGAGCGGCACAAGCATCATATTTCCAAGGTTGGGACGAGTTTTAGCAGACAGCATCTTGGGGAAGAGATAACAGGCATAAGAACCCTGCAAATATTGCCCTTCAAATTTAAAGTTCAGTATACTCTCTAGCAAGTAAAATGTAACCTCATACATTAATATTCACAAAGTCCTTCCAGAAAATATATAAAGGCATGCAAAGATGCTGCATTTGAGCTCTTTGGCATTCACTATTATTAAAGATTAGTCTTCCTCAAAATTCACTGCACAGTGGCATTTAGCTAAGTATCTTCACAACATCAAAAAAGGAGAAATTCAGTTTCCAGGAATCATAAATTTAGGGCCCTTGCTAATTCATTGCTTGGTATAATTTAATCTGTGTGACAGTCATAAAACAGAGATTAATTAATTTGCTCTCTGTTATCAAAGGGCAACACATACGGCTTTGTGAGAGATGGACAAATCAGTCATGTAGTCTGGTTCATCGTGATGTTAACAAGCTTTGATTTGAACAAGCAGCACCGCTACACTATAATCCTGCCAACAGGGGCAGAACAATCAGCATGTCAATAATTGTGTTGTGGAGCGGATATCAGATCAAACCCATTTCTCGGTGGAGATAAAAGCCACCCGTTTCCCCATCCTGCCTGCATCCAAGGGCAGCCGTGGCTCCAAAACCAATCTGATACTTTCATCGCAGATGGGGAAAATATTCATAGTCTGACCCTTGCATAACTGAGGTACTAGAATCAGTGATGAGCATCCATGTATCCCTACCGCTCTCCCGAGGCTTTCGTCCAACCTCACTGAGCATGTATGAACTAATTTCCTCACTGAAACACAATCTTTGACATCTGTTTAAAATCTATTGTGTAACTAACACTGTTCCTGCAGAAATAACATCTATTTAAGTTCTCCAATAAACCACCAGTGTCATTTTGAGGATATAAAACTACTTTCTCCCCAAAGCTGTTAAGGAACACAAGCTGCACCAATCAGCAGCAGCAATGTTCTGTACAAAGAGAGGGATTCAGTGTAAATTGCCCTAAGCCAAATGAAGGAGTGCTGGCCAGCTGTTTAGCCTCGTGCCTATGCTACAGTACATGAAGTTTCTCCAATAGATGCACGAGCAGCAGTCTTGATACGTTACAATGGTTCAGCGATAAAAGCAGCAATAACCTACTACCAGCAAAGAAACTGGTAGTCTAGGACTATGCACCAAAGTCTGCAAATTTCTCAAAGCCAAAGTTTTAGGGGCATTTACACTTGGTCTCTTCATGCATTTTTACTGATCGGATTGCTATCAGACTGAATAAGCTCATTCCATTTACACTTGGCCACATCAATGCGTCTCCACCAAACGGATATAAATTCAATCTTCAATTCCCGCACTATATGCGAATAAAACAAAGTTCACTTCCCGTGATTATGCTAATGCCAGGCAGCGATTTTAAAAAGCTCTGATTTAATATTTGATTCCTAGTTTTGCCCTTGGGGGTTCTCATATGTAAGATGCATCATGTGTGTCAGCTGCACTTATCATCAGTGTTTAGTTTCAATTTCTTCAGCGATCTGCATCAAATAAATGAAGAAAAAAGTTCTGTCTCTCCCACAATAGCATGCATCCATATCTTAATTTGTTATTTATTGCGCGACGCTAGCCCTATGCAAATACTCAGTTATATCCATTATATTTCGCATTTTCTCTACGCTGACATAGTGATTTTTGGATGGAGTAAAGTTTACATATGTGGCTTGAACAGTCAGATGCTTTTACACTTGACCAAGTTACAAATGGAATGCATCTCAAACCACCTCCGGATCGGATTTATATCCATCTTGTATCCGTCTTGGAGGGCATTTATACTAGCAATCCGATCAGCAAAAATGCATAAGGTGATCAAGTGTAAATACCTTAGTCCCTCTCCAGTCACTGGTTTAACCCCTAAAAACTCATCTTTGTTAATCAAAAATGACATATTTATAAGAATTTTTCCATGAAAATAAATCCTTCATGCCTTAAAATGGCTTCGATATAACTCTACACCTTTGCCTCATTTAGTATGCCTGGATTTATGAATATGCAAATTAGTCCACACCTCCATCTCCACTCACCCCTGCACCACTCGCTTGCAGCTCGGGCTACCTGCTCACCTTCAACTCTGTTCACTGTAAAGGTACTAAAAGCTACACAATGGCAAGTGGTAATATTGGAGTAATTCAGCCATATATGTTTGAACCAGAAACTGATTCTGAAGGAAGAGGAGGAGTGAATTGAACAGGGCCACCTAGAAGTTGATGTATCACAATGGTAATGTATTTTATGTATCGCTCTCTACAACGTTAGAAACGCAAGTTACGTAACAGTAATAGATAACATGATCCTTCAGCTTGACTACGTTATCAAACAGCTAATAATGTGTTGCTAATGTTAGACAAACCTTGTTCCCGTTCGCGCCTCTGACAAGTTAGCAACCTTGTAAAAATAAACATCTAGATGTGATGTCAGGAAAAAACGCTTTGAACACCATAGAAAGTCTCTGGAAAAAGGCATATAGTTCATCATAACTAACATTGTAATATACAATATGTATATGTTTTGAGTAACGTTTGCCATAACTTTCTTCATCAACATACCCAAGCATCTAAAATTTCCTGTCAGCATTTGACATGAACCATCATGTAACTTGGCATGCTAACGATGGCTAACTTTATCTAGCACACTGCAGATTTGTTGGACACAGTCAATGGATAAAACACAAGAAAAAGAAACTTACCGTTTGACCAACATGTTAGATCGTACTCGCCGTGTTCCCAGGATAAATTGATGGAACCGCGTTGGGCTTCAATATAAGTTTAGTGGAAAAACCCAACTGTTTTTGGGTACAATTTTCAAAACAGTTCTCTGGAAAATTACCACTGCAAACCTGAGTTTTCTCTGGAAATTTTGCTGGGACATTATGATTTTTCCAAATAAACCGCACCCATTTATCTCAGATTTTCAGATCCTTTCGTAATACATGAAGGCTCACAATTTGTCCTTTCGCAACTTTGCATCCAAAAACAGAACATGTCTTGCAAAATACCGATACATAGCTACACCTGGCTTTTCCTGATACCCCTTGCTTCGCCGTAGCATATGCTATTGATATGGAAAGCCCCGCCCAAAAGTTGACAGGATTGGTTCCTTAGGTTTGTTACATATGAAACCCTGGCTATCTGAATCCTTATTTTTGACACTGTCTTTAGTACACTGCAGTTCCTAGGCGAAAATGTTCAGCCATGGCGTTGACTGCTGATTTCACTCAAGGTATGTCTTCTATCATATAAAAAAAAAACACCATATGGACATTAAAACAAGGTTAAAAACTTGATTTTCACTGGAGGGTGTCTTTAAGCTCTTAGTCTACATTCACAATGCCATAATGGAGCAATTCTCAAATGTGTAGCGGTCCATTTACCTCATTGTGCCTTAATCAGAATATCAAATGCACACACAAAAGAAAATGAGTTGGTGGACTGTGGCTGATGGACAGCCATGGAAACAAAGTATGAAACAAACCAAAACCTCAAGACAGTCTGTCACTTAACAAAGGGAAGTAAAGATAAACATGAGCTAAGAATTTGCCTGAGGGAAGGAATTTCTGCAAACATTTCTATAGACAAATGGTGTCTTACTAAAACATGTGGTTGTATGGTACACCACCTCTGCACCACCCTGCTCTCAAAACTGACAGTGCAATGTTTACACACTGTCAAGTGATAATTAATGGAATTTAGACATCCAGGTAACAGCAATCAGAAGTTCAAAACACATATTCAGTTTCTTTCGGACAAATCTGATACAGACAAATGTTGTTATTCATCAACCTACTCACTTCAGCCTTTGTCTGACTGAATACAGTTTATGCACTTAACTTTGGACCTTTATAGGAAAAGAACCTTTTTCACTGTTGCATGAATTTTGACATTTGAATCTATTCACTATTCCACTGCCAATTCAGATTATACTTGTTTAAGTAGTGGTTAAATTGATATGCTTAAACTGCATTTTGCTTGTCCTAATAAGCCCAGTTTAAATGAAAAAAATGGCTCTTTATTTGACAGAGGAATGAGTGAATAAGGAACAGGGTTGGAAATCGTAAGGAATTTTACAATTCCAGTTCCGATTCCGAATCCTCTTAACGACTCCGGTTCCTTAATGGTTCCAGTAACGATTCCAGTAATTCTTTTAGTATTTTTTTTCCTTTTTTTTTTAGAAATGAGAAATGCAATTCTTACCCTCTGCTGTCTGTTACCAAATGAGATCATTTCAGATTTGTACAGAGCAGATATAACAAATCAGAAATAAACTGAATACAGTTCTTGTAAAAAGGTGTGTTTGCAGACATTTTAAGAGACAAATACAATCCAAAAATAGATCCTTACTCTATTTTAAATAAATAAATCTAAACCAACATAAAATGCGATGGCACATTTCATTAATTCATTTATTATCATTTATTAAATTCCACTTATTACAACAAAACTTGTGTATCTTTAATTATACATTGTCATATGAACAATCAGTCAGTAACTGCACTGCTTGATTTAACAGAGACACAGGTCATCCTTAAATAAACATTCCAGAGAGTTTAGACTGTGTTTTGTAGCCTAATGTTGTACTTCAGGCTTGTGAGACTTCAACAGTTCTTATTTAATTTTGAGTTGGACATTCATAACTTGCACATCAGTATAAAATTACTTGTATACTGGAAGCGCTGTATGTTTCACGCTGTAGATTCAAAAGAACAGACTCATTAGAATGGTTCTTTTTGTATATCAGACTATAGCGGAAGCACTATATTTTGCACTGTGTAAAGAGCTGGCTTGAGACTCATTCGATTGGGAATCAAATACACTGGTAGAACTATGTGTTTTTATGCTGTAGAGTCAGTAGAGGGCAGCGCTGCTGCAGAAATGCGCTACTGGAAACACTGTCAGAGTATTTGAGGACAGTGTTCAAGCCGCATCGGTGGAAAATTGCATGCTGGAGAACCGTTAACGGAACCGAAAGTCATGAAGATCATACGATTCCGGTATTTTTTTAAAGAATGGAACCAGTTCTGAACAAGAACCTGTTCTCGGTTCCCAACCCTAATAAGGAATGTTCCGGGATCAATATAAATTAAGCTCAACTGATAGCATTTGTGGCATGAAGTTGATTACCACAAAAACATAATTTAGTCTCATCCCTTGTTTATTTAGAAAAAAGCAAAAATAGTGGTTAAGTATTCATAATGGAAGTGAATAGCACTAGTCTATAAACATTCAAACAGACACGGTTTCAAAAGTATAGTTACAAGATGCAAACATTACACGTACTAGAGCGGTGTTCAAAATATTGATTCGGTGATATATCGTCGTGTGCTCCTTGCCAATGAGTGTATCGATTCAGCTGTGCCCAAACCGATACCGCAGGTAGAGTCACGTTGGGTTAACCTCCTCGTGGTCGCTATAATGTGGTTCTCGCTCTCGGTGAGGCGCGTGGTGAGTTACGGAAAATAGCGCGAAGCCTCCACACGCGCTAGATCTCGGCAGTAACGTGCTCAACAAGCCACGTGATAAGATGCGCGGATTGCCGGTCTCAGATACGGAGGCAACTGAGATTCGTCATCTGCCACCCAGATTGAGGCGAGTCACTACACCACCATGAGGACTTGGAGCGCATTGGGAATTGGGCATTCCAAATTGGGTATAAAAAATAAGAGAAACAATTTCACCCCTGTACAGTACAGGCGCTGTTACTGTTCTTCAAATATCTATACCAGTCTCATGCCCGCACCTTCAGCTGTTAGAGATTAATATACTGAATGCTGTTAAGGCATTCATTTACCTAATAAGGCATAACCGTTTCATTATGTTTTTCCATGGTGTTGATGCATTCTGAGGAGTATATTATCTGTGTTTTTATGCGAGTGAGATGTGTAAAGAGTGCTGTTGCATAAATATACGTCCTATTTATATTTGCAAATGTATTTTGCTACGAGTATATTCCAATCAGACTCCCGAAGCCAAATACTTTTTTTAATAATGTCCGGCTTAATGCCTGGATAATATAACACAAGGTACTGTGGTACAAATACACGTGGAATAGTGCACATTAAGAATAACGTTGCACAGAAAAAAATATGATGTATGATAAATAATTTATAAGAAAACATTGGCTCACGGTCTTTTCTTTATTGAAATTATTGCAATACAATGTTATATTATCCTTAAGAACAATAACAATATTAATGCTAGGTCTAATAATTGAATCTGCTATTAGTGAAAGTGCAGGGAGTAGATCCCGTTTGGAGATGAGCAGGAACAGTTGACTCGCCTGGAGGACATGGAGATCCAAATTGTTCATTATAAGTTGTTGTTGTTTTTTTGTTTTTGTTTTTGTTTTGTTTTTCAGCAGGCAAATTTGTGTAGTTTTGTGTATCTGTATACAAACAAAATGTTCAGAATTGTTTGAATAAATAAAACAGGCTACTAATACTGAGAAAAATAATTAATGAAAAAAATCAGAATATTTATGTGTTTCTCTTTTAATAACAACAACAACAATAATAATAGCAGCATTTTTCTTTTTTTTTTTAAATTATTATATCGATGGCAGGATTGACTTTGTATTGTTGACAGAATTTGGCCCTTGGTGAAAACTAATTGGGGAACACTGTCGTAGGCGAAAACAAACGTGGCTATTTAACAGTGTCTCAGTAAATTCACAGCAAAGAGTCTGCTCAGACCGATAACACTATATTTGTGAGTCCAAATACAAATGCCAAATATAAATGCTGGTTAAACGGCAGGGTTTCTCTCGTCGTCGTCTATTCGGCTGTTCACATTAACCCGAAAAAATAAACATTTCAAAACGACAGCCCTCAAAACAACTTCGATTTTGCAACATGAACAAACCAGCGATAAGAACCTACCTTTCGACTCAGCGTTGTCCCCGAGTAGAAATAATATGCTATGCCTAGGACCCAGAGCACAGCGAAACATAGTAATATCCTAGATTTCCGGCGCATTGCTGTGATTTTGCATGGGATAATACAGCGGCTGGCTTGGGATTTGTGCCGTCAAAAGGCACGGACGTCCACTTTCAGCGTCTCGCCGTGGCTACAGCGCTCTACTAGCGAGCGAAAGCACCAGCAGCGGCGGTGGTTGGACAGAAGAAGAAGCAGGAAACAGCCAGCATCACCGGGTTAGAGGGGAAAGGGTAACCGACTTTAATCCAATCACACTCCGCGGGGACGGAGGAGGGGTGGGGGTGGGTTCATCCGCCGTTAGCTTGTACCCCAAGATGCACAGAGGAATCATTGTTTGGTTAAATCTACATGTTGTAGAAAGATATTAATCCTCATGCGGGAGCGCATGTTAGATTATCTTAAATCAAATGCTGACGTAAACATTTATTAACACCCAAAAAATCAGCGTTAATTGTATCAGTGGATGAAAGCCTCTCAAAAGATGAGAAATCTGTAAATTAATTGTTAGTTTTTCATACATCTCACTATAGTAATATGAAATAGGTGCAGCCTCTCGATCATTTTCAGCTAATGCACACATTTATGTAACAAGATATTTAACCACTGTGCCCTGTGCAATGTAACTTTTGTTTGAATTTGCATGTTACTAATGACTTCATAATTTGCAAATAGATATCTACCTTGAAGGTAATCATAATTACTATGCAACTAAAAACTTATCCGTTGAAATGACATGCTAGTTTAAAGAATTGCGACGGGTTCAATCAAAAGTTAAACTCAATTAACAGCATTTGTGGTAACACTTTACAATAAGGTTTCATTTGTTAACGAATGTAACCTTATTGTAAAGTGTTACCGCATTGGTGGCATTTTATAAAAAATAAAAATGCAAAATTTGCGGTTACAGTAAAGCACTTATAATGGAAGTGAATGGGGCCAGTCCAAAAACATTCAAATGCACAGTATTTCCAAGGAATAGCCGCACGATGTAAACAATATTCATGTGAACATTATTTCATTTTAGTGTGATAAAATCTAACCTTATCTGTGTAAAGTTATATCCAATATTACAACATTGCTGTCATGAAAATGAAGCTCTATAGTCCCAGTATTGGATATAAATTTACACAGGTTATATATATGTTAACATATAATGTTTACATCTTGTGGCTATACTTTTGAAACAACAAAACATGATTTTCCAGTATGCCTTAATTTGTTTCATATGTGCGAATATCATCTTTCATAAGATGCACTAATTCTACTGTATGTGCCAGTACTGTACATGGCCATTGCTCAGATCAGTTTATGCAGAGTGGATTCTGCAGTTAAAAGTGCATATGTTCTTTTCACATTGGAATGCAAGCAGTTTTACACACTGATGTTTGATGGCTGCTGGAATCTTGAGGAGGTTTGAAAGAGACCTTTGGAGATTTCAGGATGAGCTACACTGGTCCCTGCAATAGCTGTCTGACAACTGAATTCAGACAGTCATTTTGATAGTGACATTAACTTATCAAAATGGGTCCTCTGGGTTTCTTTTAAAACCTGCGGGGGGGGGGGGGGGGGAACGTACTGATAGCTGATGAAAAAATTGTGTAATGTAAGTAAAATAAGCCCTTGTTGGAAGAACTTGAATCTTTGGTTTTTAAGAGCTCATTAAAGTTTGACCTGAAATCAGAAATGTTTTTCTGCAGTCTAATAATTTAAGTAAAGGAAGAAGCTAATTTAGAAACACTGCTGCACTTCAAAGGAATCACTTAAATGGCCTACTTTTCATATGATGAAAATCTTGATGTACGTACAGTGCTTTGAGTAAAGGTTTGGGCTGGTAACCCAAAGGTTCTCTTCCAGCAAGGCACTTAACCCCAGATTGCTTCAGGGCAGCTGTCCCTGTTGTAAGTGTCCTGTAAATTGATTTGGATTGAGTGTCTACGAAATAACAAATAGCCAAATGATACAATCATGACATGTGCCATGATTCAGAGTCAGACCACTCAAATACAACATATAGGTAATGACTTTTAAAAATACAGTGATCTGAACTTGATATCTGAAAGATTGATTTTTTGTGAAGAAATGCTTTGGCAAATTAAGTTTAAAAATATATATATATTTAGTATTTTCTCTCCATTCAACAAGTGTTGCTGGTTTTACCTTTCACCAGTATTTTGTCTTTTTCAAGCACCTTATTTGTTTTGTGAAGCTGCATCAGAACAACTCTTTAATACAAAATGCCAAATATACCCAAATACAAACATGTGAAATAACATCTTTGATGGCAGAGGGTGAAATCTTTAAAGGTTTGCAAAAGTCATCTATGAATGCCAATGGACTGCATCTGCAAATAGTGAGTGTGTAGAGTTTACCTCATTTCATTACACTCTTAATAATCTGTATTAAAAACACTATAAATTCATTGCAATGCCTTTAAAGACCTGCTTAAAAAAGAAAGCTGGATTTAAAGATTACATTGAATGGTTTTACATTACAGTCTTGTGCTGTCAAAAAGATAACACAAGAAGCCTCAAGCATGTCATCCAGCTTCACATTACTATTCTGTAACAGTAATTCTGCATTTCCTGCTCATAAACTTGGAATGGGAAACCTCTTTACTATGGGAACATTTGGTTTACAATGTGGCTCAGTCTACAGTACTATTGGAGAATGCATGTAATTTCCTTATGGTGTGCATACAGTCTGTTATGCTTTATTGTTCCCCCACCCTACCATCTCCATCCAGCTCCTCCTAAAATACAATTGAATGGCCTTCCTATAAAGTCATGATCCCATGAGATTGTGCACCTGGGGGGATCAAGAAAGAAGGGTTAGACAACGTCTGCACTTTTAGCTCTGCTAAAACTCAACTGGCATATTTTAGCAGGGAACATGAGTCAATTTTTCAATGGCCTGCCTTTTGTTTGTTTTTTGTTTTGTTTTGTTTTCTGTTTGTTTTTTTTATTTTAGTGACTAAAATATGTTAATTCTTTTTTGTCACATAGCTAGACGAGGGCTCATTCAAACATTACCGCTGAGCTTCTGAGCATAAACACCCAGTGGACATTCAGCCATTTGGGGAGAAGGTAATTGTTTTAATTCTGGTTGTTGTGATGATGACTGCCATGGAAGCAATTAGTGGGATGAGAGCCAGGAAAGTGCTTACTTTAACAGCATGAACTGTGCTAGTGTCACGATTCACTGTTGTTTGCTTTGTGTTTCTCCCCTGTCATCTGTTCCTCCCGGACTACACTTCCCATAATTCCGTGCCCTCATCACTGCCAGCTGTCCTCGATTGTCCTCACCTGTGTTTCATTAATTCATTAATGCCCTGATTTCTGTTCAGTCCTTATGAGTTGTTTTGTTTATGAATGTAATTCTCTAGGTCATGTTCTGGTTTAGTTCTTGTTTACCTTTTGATCTTACTTCCTAGTTCCCAGTTTTATCCTGTTCTGTATTTTTATTTGTTCTTTTATCATTAAAAACTTGCTGCACTTAAATCCAGCTCTCGTGACCTCCTTTCAGATGTTACAGCTAGAAAATCACATCCAATGTGGTGTTTACCCTGTCCTCATGTTTTACAAATAATACAAGTTTTTATGTATGGTCTTCAAGTGTTAAAATGGACAATAAGAAAGACAATAAGATGCATCATGAACTGTTAAAACTTCCAGGGAGTTTATGGAAAAAAGATCTCTTAGTGGCTATAAAAGGTCTGTATGTTTTTTATGAAGGCTTAATCTCTGTAGGGAAATAGCAAAGTGTTCTTAAAATTGGCTGCTGTACTTTCAACATTGTCAGCTAGCTCTCTTAAACTTGATTTAAAAAAATAACATCTGAATTAGTCTTAAAAAAAAAAAAAAAAAATGTATTCCAAAGGTTTACTTGTCACATTAAATGGCACACATTTTCAAACATATCAAATATAAGGCCAGAGGAATATTATGACAAACTAACAGTTACACCTGAAATATAGTAGAACCTATGAAATAACACAATAACATGTACTCTATAATGAATACACATTGACAAATGTTATTATAACCTTTAATGAACACCCTATTGTTATCCAAAAAAATCAGACAGCAAGCCTTGTGCTATAAAGGGAAATAGGACTGGTTCCAGCTTATATTAGTGATACTTACGACCTGTCGGTATAAATTATCATACTACTAAAAACAGAGAACCAACCACAATGTATATATATATATACCGATCAGCCACAACATTAAAACCACATGCCCTGTGTAGGTCCCCCTCGTGCCACCAAAACAGCTTTGACCCATCGAGGCATGGACTCCACAAGACCTCTGAAGGTGTCCTGTAGTATCTGGCACCAAGACGTTAGCAGCAGAGAAGTCCTGTAAGTTGCAAGGTGTGGCCTCCATGGATCGGACTTGTTGGTCCAGCGCATCCCATAGATGCTCAATTGGATTGAGATCTGGGGAATTTGGAGGCCAAGTCAACACCTTGAACTCTTTGTCATGTTCTTAAAACCATTCCTGAACAATTTTTGCAGTGTGGCAGGGCGCATTATCCTGCTGAAAGAGGCCACTGCCATCAGGAAATACTGTTGCCATGAAGGGGTGTACGTGGTCTGCAAAAATCTTTAGATAGGTGGTACGTGTCAAAGTAACATCCACATGAATGCCAGGACCCAAGGTTTCTCAGCAGAACATTGGCCAGAGTATCACACTGCCTCCACCGGCCTGCCTTCTACCCATAGTGCATCCTGCTGCCATCTCTTCCCCAGGTAAACAACGCACACAGACCCGGCTGTCCACATGATCTAAAAGAAAATGTGATTCATCAGACCAGGCCACCTTCTTCTATTGCTCCATTGTCCAGTTCTGACACTCACATGCCCATTGTAGGCACTTTCAGCGGTGGACAGGGGTCAGCATGGGCACTCTGACCCCTGCGGCTACACAGCCCCATACGCAGCAAGCTGCAATGCACTGTGTGTTCTGACACCTTTCTATCATGGCCAGCATTAAGCTTTTCAGAATTTGTGCTATAGTAGTTCTTCTGTGGGATCGGACCAGACGGGCTAGCCTTCACTCCCCACGTGGATCAATGAGCCTTGGGCGCCCATGACTCTGTCGCCGGTTCACCGGTTGTCCTTACTTGGACCACTATTGTTAGGCACTAACCACTGCATACCAGGAAGACCCCACAAGGCCTGCCATTTTGGAGATGCTCTGACCCAGTTGTCTAGCCATCACAATTAGGCCCTTGTCAAAGTTGATCAGATCCTTATGCTTGCCCATTTTTCCTGCTTCCAACACATGAAATTCAAGAACTGACTGTTCATTTGCTGCCTAATGTATCCCACCCCTTGACAGATGCTATTGTAACGAGATAAATGTTATTCACTTAACCTGTCAGTGGTTTTAATGTTGTGGCTGATCAGTGTATATACAGTATGTATATATATATATATATATATATATATATATATATATATATATATATATACACACACAGGCCCCACATTTGACTATTGTCTTGGGCTAATGAGCCAAATCTGTTTTTCAACAGACTTGGCTCTCAGCCATTGGTGTGATCATCACTGCCAGCTCCTGTGTGCCGGCTGCATACCCTCTCATCTCTGACTTGGTACAACTTCTCTGAGTCTAATGGAGTCTGATTCTGTAAACCCTGTCCTGGCACCTGTAGCCACCTGCTTATTCCACCATAATGCTCTAAGAAGTCTTTCTGTGGATCTTTTTTTGCACATTTCAAAAAATAACATGCCACTGCACCTTGACAGTGATTATATGTACAGTTCTTTCTTCCTCATAGGCCCAGTAGCATTACCAGCCAATGCTTTCACCTTTGTAAACTCAAAACACTTTCAACTGCTTTTATTTTCAGCAAACTTAATGTGTAAATATTTGTATGAACATAAAAAGATTCAAAAACTAAGATATAAACTGAACAAGTTTCACAGACATGTGACTAACGGAAATGCAATAATGTGTCCCTGAACAAAGGGGGGGGGGTCAAAAGTAAAAGTTAGGATCTGGTGTGGCCACCAGCTGCATTAAGTACTGCAGTGCATCTCCTCATGGACTGCACCAGATTTGCCAGTTCTTGCTGTGAGATGTTACCCCACTCTTCCACCAAGGCACTTGAAAGTTCCCAGACATTTCTGGGGGGAATGGCCCTAGCCCTCACCCTCTGATCCAACAGGTCCCAGAAGTGCTCAATGGGATTGAGATCCGGGCTCTTCGCTGGACATGACAGAACACTGACATTCCTGTCTTGCAGGAAATCATGCACAGAGCGAGCAGTATGGGTGGAGGCATTGTCATGCTGGAGGGTCAAGTCAGGATGAGTCTGCAGGAAGGGTACCACATGAGGGAGGAGGATGTCTCCCCTGTAATGCACAGCGTTGAGATTGCCTGCAATAACAACAAGCTCAGTCCGATGATGCTGTGACACACTGTCCCAGACCATGACGGACCCTCCACCTCCAGATCGATGCTGCTCCAGAGTACAGGCCTCGGCGTAACGCTCATTCCTTCGATGATAAACGCGAGTCCGACTATTACCCCTGGTGAGATAAAACCGTGACTCGTCAGTGAAGAGCACTTTTTGCCAGTCCTGTCTGGTCCAGTGAAGGTGGGTTTGTGCCCATAGGTGACATTGTTGCCAGTGATGTCTGGTAAGGACCTGCCTCACAACAGGCCTACAAGCCTTCAGTCCATCCTCTCTCAGCCTATTGCAGACAGTCTGAGCACTGATGGAGGGACTGTGCATTCCTGGTGTAACTCAGGCAGTTGTTGTTGCCATCCTGTACCTGTCCCGCAGGTGTGATATTCGGATGTACCGATCCTGTGCAGGTGTTGTTACACATGGTTTGCCACTGCGAGGACAATCAGCTGTCCTTCCTGTCTCCCTGTAGCACTGTCTTAGACATCTCACAGTATGGACATTGCAATTTATTGCCCTGGTCACATCTGCAGTCCTCATGCCACCATGCAGCATGCCTAAGGCACGTTCACACAGATGAGCAGGTACCCTGGGCATCTTTCTTTTGGTGTTTTTCAGAGTCAGTAGAAAGGTCTCTTTAGTGTCCCAAGTTTTTATAACTGTGACCTTAATTGCCTACCTTCTGTAAGCTGTTAGTGTCTTAACGACCATTCCACAGGTGCATGTTCATTAATTGTTTATGGTTCATTGAACAAGCATGGAAAACATTGTTTAAACTCTTTACAATAAAGATCTGTAGTTATTTGGATTTTTACAAAATTATCTTTAAAATACAGTGTCCTGAAAAAGGGACATTTCTTTTTTTGCTGAGTTTACAATATTCATTGAAAATGTTGTTGTACTGTATTGCAACTGCATTATGTGTGTTTGTATAGTTTACATTTATGCATTCTACATTTCAGGTTGCTCATGTTTGCATCTGAATTCTCCTTTGAGACCACATGATCTGAACAGTGTTGGTGTACAAATGCAGGCGAGTTAAATAGGTTGATGCACACCAGCAGTTAGTGATTGGATCTATAAATGTTTAACACCATTTTAAAATAGAAATCTGTTGGGGTTCATTTTTAATTAGTTATTTGTCATTCAGAAGAAATTTTAACAGTAATTTTATAGAGTCCACCTGGAGCAACTTGAGGTTAATTGACTTGCTTGGAAACACAGAAGCTCCTAAACAATTTCAAGACCTTGGGTTGTCAATTCAGATCTTTAATCACAAAGCTTACACAACCTTTAACTCTTTAAAGTCATTTTTAATTTCCAAGCCTACACCAAATGGTTTGATTGAGGGTCCTGCTACTAATTAAATGCTAGAAAATTCTAATGGTAACATGAGAAAAACTGTGTCTGTATGTCTGTGATAGAAGATTTCATATTGTTGGGAGTACCAACTTTTAATTTGTCAAGTACAAAAGAGTGAGGCAGAATACATTGAGTTTTCCCCATCATTTAACAAACACTCAAACATTTCTGATTTTCAAATGTTTTTTTATAAGAATAAACTGGAAGAAAAAAAGTCTAGGAAATGCCAGACTTTTTACATAGTACATAAAATTAATAAATACAGATTTAGTCACATTATCAGAAAGTTTGAGGATTAAATTCAGACAGTGTACTTTTCCCTTTGAGATTTATGATAGTGTGTGTAACTATTGTACAGTTCATTGAACACTTCCTTGACACCCATTTGGAGGGTGGTGTTCAAAAATGTAATGTCTTGTTCAACACAGCGGTCCAGGATGCAGTATATGCCCTCTGATAGATGTGCCTTGATTTCTGTCTGAAGCGTCACCTAGGAAATAAGAGAAAAAAGTAGTTAGAGTATACAGTGACAACGATTATTCAGCAATGTGCACCAATGAAAATTTTCTGTGCAGAAACATGAGTCTAAGGCCAGTTAGAAGGTCAAATGCATTTCACACTGCAAGTTGAGAAAAAACAATAGACTCTAAACGCCTTGGGCAAAGTGTGTTCCTCACCAATTAATTTTTTTTTGTTTTTTTTTTTTTAAACCACAAGCATACAAAGATCTGATTTTGTCCGTTCTTATTTGCTTTCTGCAAATACAACATATTATTGCCAAGAGTGCATGACATAGGACAAAACCCAGTGGACATAACTCACTAACTATAATTGTGTTGCTTAATATTTATGACAGTGGGAATTTTTTCTTTTTTTTTTTTTAAAGTCAACATGAAATCCAAATAAACCCTATTTTTACTTGCATGTTCCTGGTCTTATTGTGCATGAATCACTGGTGCATATTATTTTTATTACTTTATCATCATAATCTTTTATTAAAATATAATAACTTGCTCCACCTCTGAAGCGATTTTACATACAGACCAGGCCACCTTATTCCTTTGCTCCATTGTCCAGTTCTGACACTCACATGCCCATTGTAGGTGCTTTCAGCAGTGGACAGGGGCCAGCATGGGCACTCTGACCGGTCTGCGGCTAAGCAGCCCCATACGCAGCAAGCTGCGATGCACTGTGTGTTCCGACACCTTTCTATCATGGCCAGCATTAAGTTTTTAAGCAATGTGTGCTATAGTAGTTCTTCTGTGGGATTGGACCAGACGGGCTAGCCTTCGCTCCCCATGCGGATCAATGAGCCTTGGGTGCCCATGACTCTGTCGCCGGTTCACCGGTTGTCCTTCCTTGGACAACTTTTGGTAGACACTAACCACTGCATACCAGGAACACCCCACAAGACCTGCCATTTTGGAGATGCTCTGACCCAGTAGTCTAGCCATTACAAGTTGGCCCTTGTCAAAGTCGCTCAGATCCTTATGCTTGCCCATTTTTCCTGCTTCTAACACATGAAATTCATGAACTGACTGTTTATTTGCTGCCTAATATATCCCACCCCTTGACAGGTGCCCATGTAACGAGATAATAAATTTTATTCACTTAACCTGTCAGTGGTTTTAATGTTGCAGCTGATCAGTGTATATACAGTATGTGTATATATATATATATATATATATATATATATATATATATATATATATATATATATATATATACACACACACACACACACACACACACACACATTCATACATACAGGCCCCACATTTGACCATTCTCTCGGGCTAATGAGCCAAATCTTTTTTTCAACAGAATTGGCTCTCAGCCATTGGTGTGATCATCACTGCCAGCTCCTGTGTGCCAGCTGCATACCCTCTCATCTCTAATGGAGTCTGATTCTGTAAACCCTGTCCTGGCACCTGTAGCCACCTGCTTATTCCACCATAATGCTCTAAGAAATCTTTCTTTGGATCTTTTTTGCCCATTTCAAAAAATAACATGCCACTGCACCTTGTTTTGTCTTCAAAATCATCATCATAATCTTTTGTTAAAATATAATAACCTGCTCCGCCTCTGAAGCGACTTTACATTTTCCCTTCAACCACTCTGGCTCCATTCTGGTACATAATGCCCACTTTTCATGATCCAATCAACTCCCGCTGGCTAAAATGAAGTCCTGCCCAACATTTTTTTTCCACATTGCATATCCTGTTTTACTCAGAAATATGTCAGACTACAGAAATAAAATGTGTCAAATCAGTTTCTAGTTTCAAACCGGATCTGGTTACAAAAACTGAAACTGGTTCGAGAAACTAGTTTCAAAATAAATCCTTTACTACCACTTCTATGTGAACATTTAGTATTAGTAGTACCTTTCTAGCAAACATAGACTTGAGACAGGCAGCACAAAAGTACAACAAACAATTACAGGGAACATTTCAGTTGAAATTTACCATAAGTTACACATTAAAAAAAAGAGCATGTGGTCAAGTAAAGAACTGATTATAGTTATTGATCTTACCCTCTGCAGTTCACTGACATATTGTGCAACCATGAACAAGGACAGGACTGTAAATTCTTCAGCAGTGGCTGCAATATGAGTGTACATCCTCTCCACCAGTCTGGCACACTTCAGAAGACTCTCTCTGTCTTTTTCAGGGGCTTAAAAGAAGAGACACCACCACTTATCAAGTAAATGTGATATTTAAACAAGTTTCATGTGTAGCATGCGATTAGTTAAAGGGAAGTTCACCCAAAAATAAAAACTCTTGTCATCATGTGTTCACCCTCATGTTATACCAAACTCAATTTACTTTTCTTCTTCTTCTGTAGAACACAAAAAGTTGATGTTAGGCAGTGTTAGCCTTGGTCACACTTTCACTTTCATTCCATCTTTTTTCCCAAATGATGAAAGTGAATAGTGACTGAGGCAGTCATTCTGCTTAACATCTTAACAATGGGTTCTAAACAACATGGGGGCGAGTTATCCTAATTATGGCAGGATTATCATTTTTGGGTGAACTATCCCTTTAAACATTATTAATATGAATCTGGGTAATATAAATATGTTATTCACATTAGTTGTGCTCTAAGTTACCATAAAATGATGAATGACATCACATTAATACATGTGCACACTAAAACATGTTGAGCCACGAGCTTCAGGATCAAACTCAACCTTCAGCTCATCATCTTAGTGGAATTTTTCTCCTTCACTTCACTTTGAAATTCAATCCACAGAACCGCAGTCATCTGTCTCTGAACACAGCTCAACAAGGTGCTTGTCTCATTAGATTAGCTGAATCATACCCCAAATAGCATCTTTTTACTTCTGCAGATTAAATTAATTCCGGGCAACTCGTAGACGGGAATGGGTCTATGAAATCATTGAAGCTCCGTTTACTTGCATAAGAGTTTGCTTTATGGAAAAGGTTACAATAGAGTGATGAATAGAAGATTAACAGCAAGGAGAAACTTACCCCTGACATTTAGACAGTATAAAACCCTCGAAAGGAAGAAGTAAATTAAATATCAACTACTTATTAAAACCACCGAAGGTGAATAACTTTGCATCAGAGAACTGCTACTTGATCTTCATTAAGTAAATCTCTGGGCCCAGCTGCAAGAAGCCAACATACTGTTACTCTACAGACTTGGTTTAGTTTTTTTTGTTTGTTTTTTTAAATTCCTAAACCAAGACCAAGACATTTCTGACTGCAACTCATCCAACTAAAGCTTTCAAGCTACAACCACCAAACTTGGCACAGACCTTCAACCTGTTCTGACTCATCCATCCCTCCCTCACTCCATCCATTCAATAAGGCTTCGTTAAGCTAACAAAGTTTGTCTGACTCTGTCAGACTCACCACTCTGCCTTCACACATGACTGATTCAGGAAGGTGGAAGAGGCCTTCAACATCACTTAAAAACATTTGAAAAATTGGTGCAAAGCTGAGCTTAGTGTAAAATACATTGTTTTAATCTGTACATAAAAAAAGACCCACAATGTTGTGCCATGAACTTTAATCAATGGGCAGGACATTTTCAGAGGTGTTTTAAATATGGAGTGGGTCTTTAAGTTTAGGCTTTTGTTTTCTGTTTTAACTGTTTCTTTAATAGCAACTGGGAATTCAAACTTTCTCTCATCCTATTCTGAGAATAAAAATTAATACATTAAATTCAACTTTGATTATTAGAAAGTAAATTGCTTAAGTTTCCTGTTAAAGCTTTTTTGTGTAAATATGCATTTGCTATCTATCCTGAAGACATGCATGATAATGAGAACACATCACTCTTTCACTCTTTTTGCTGTTTCCTTCACATTATTCACAGTTGTCTGCCTATTTTTCTGTCTGTAGTATACTTCAGACACATGTCCAAACAGATGTACAGGCAGGCCAGTGAACACCAGGTATCAAGGTAATTCTATAATAGAAGGCTGGTTTATTAGTTAAATTCTAGCAACAATGTTTCTGGACACAGAAACTGTGGCTCTCTGTGCACAAATAACACATGTAGTGTTGGCTAGGGACACCTGAACCTGGACAGCCACTACTATCATGGATTTAATAGAAAGTCCCATAGCAACTTTCTTTATACAGTATATTTTCACTCTTATTAAGTGCAAATTAAACAACTCTCCAGGGCACTCTCATGTTATCTCTTAAAACATAGCTGAGAGAGCTACATTAGAGAACCGGATCAGCCTTTAACGCACACCTATACAGGTGCATCTCAATAAATTAGAATGTCGTGGAAAAGTTCATTTATTTCAGTAATTCAACTCAAATTGTGAAACTCGTGTATTAAATAAATTCAATGCACACAGACTGAAGTAGTTTAAGTCTTTGGTTCTTTTAATTGTGATGATTTTGGCTCACATTTAACAAAAACCCACCAATTCACTATCTCAAAAAATTAGAATATGGTGACATGCCAATCAGCTAATCAACTCAAAACACCTGCAAAGGTCTCCTGAGCCTTCAAAATGGTCTCTCAGTTTGGTTCACTAGGCTACACAATCATGGGGAAGACTGCTGATCTGACAGTTGTCCAGAAGACAATCATTGACACCCTTCACAAGGAGGGTAAGCCACAAACATTCATTGCCAAAGAAGCTGGCTGTTCACAGAGTGCTGTATCCAAGCATGTTAACAGAAAGTTGAGTGGAAGGAAAAAGTGTGAAAGAAAAAGATGCACAACCAACCAAGAGAACCGCAGCCTTATGATTGTCAAGCAAAATCGATTCAAGAATTTGGGTGAAATTCACAAGGAATGGACTGAGGCTGGGGTCAAGGCATCAAGAGCCACCACACACAGACATGTCAAGGAATTTGGCTACAGTTGTCGTATTCTTCTTGTTAAGCCACTCCTGAACCACAGACAACGTCAGAGGCGTCTTACCTGGGCTAAGGAGAAGAAGAACTGGACTGTTGCCCAGTGTTCCAAAGTCCTCTTTTCAGATGAGAGCAAGTTTTGTATTTCATTTGGAAACCAAGGTCCTAGAGTCTGGAGGAAGGCTGGAGAAGCTCATAGCCCAAGTTGCTTGAAGTCCAGTGTTAAGTTTCCACAGTCTGTGATGATTTGGGGTGCAATGTCATCTGCTGGTGTTGGTCCATTGTGTTTTTTGAAAACCAAAGTCACCACCCGTTTACCAAGAAATTTTGGAGCACTTCATGCTTTCTTCTGCTGACCAGCTTTTTAAAGATGCTGATTTCATTTTCCAGCAGGATTTGGCACCTGCCCACACTGCCAAAAGCACCAAAAGTTGGTTAAATGACCATGGTGTTGGTGTGCTTGACTGGCCAGCAAACTCACCAGACCTGAACCCCATAGAGAATCTATGGGGTATTGTCAAGAGGAAAATGAGAAACAAGAGACCAAAAAATGCAGATGAGCTGAAGGCCACTGTCAAAGAAACCTGGGCTTCCATACCACCTCAGCAGTGCCACAAACTGATCACCTCCATGCCACGCCGAATTGATGCAGTAATTAAAGCAAAAGGAGCCCCTACCAAGTATTGAGTACATATACAGTAAATGAACATACTTTCCAGAAGGCCAACAATTCACTAAAAATGTTTTTTTTATTGGTCTTATGATGTATTCTAATTTGAGATAGTGAATTGGTGGGTTTTTGTTAAATGTGAGCCAAAATCATCACAATTAAAAGAACCAAAGACTTAAACTACTTCAGTCTGTGTGCATTGAATTTATTTAATACACGAGTTTCACAATTTGAGTTGAATTACTGAAATAAATGAACTTTTCCACGATATTCTAATTTATTGAGATGCACCTGTATACATAAACCTATAAATATATGCAAATATATGCAATTTACATGAGCATTAATAAAAGCATCACAGAACAGTAACTGAGTGTTACTCTTTGACCATGATTTCTAACATTATAATGGTGCAAAATAAAAAAAATGAAAAAAACCCAGCAGAATTTAATTTTTACATTTGTTACGGAAAATAGTCACTCTGATTACATAATGATTTTTATTTAATCTCTAGAAGATTTCAGTCATTCTGTATTCATACTGATCAATTAAGGATATATTATTTTCTTGATCTAGGCAACAAGATTCATTTTGCTTTCACTAGTCATGGTATGCTGGGTGTGTTCACGAAAACAAAACACTGAAAGCCACATTAATAAAACATTTTTCCAAAGCAGCTGCAGATAAACAGATGTCAGGCCCCCATTGAAAAATCTGATAACATCTGGAATGGTTTATAATTTCACAACCTTTGCGTGATTTGTAAAATAAATGTAAGTAGTATGAAGATATAATTAAACTTGAGAAAAGTTTAACAAATCAAATGCATAAGTATTATCAGCTTTAAGCGATTATTTATCCCAATCCCACTAAACTCACCTGAGAGTAGCACAAGATAATTGCAAACAGAGCTTTATGGATGGCCTCAAAAGCAGCATAGTACTCCTCCAGAGAATAACTGTCAAGAGGCACAAACTGTAGAGCACCCAGCACCATAATGACATGGTGTGGATTTGAGAGGTATGCTTCACCCTGTCAGAGCAGGACAGTCAGGGCCTTGAGGGTTGGTACAATCAGAGCACGGGTCAGGGAACGCAGCTTGCTGGACTGCTTTAACACAAACTGAAAACAATGGTGAAATTCCGTGAAATTCAAGGGTAAATGTCCTGACTTTCTCTTTTTTAATGACTATCAAATTGAAACTGCCAACTCATACCTACCTGCTTGCATTTTTGCTAGTAACATATACCATTTAAAAACATAAAATATGAAAAAAAAATATGACAGTGATTGATCTTGGAATTTATACAGCCACCTATATGGGCATGGCTAAAGAATCACACAAAAGTAAGTCTTTAGTTACCCATGTTATTGTAGAAATACCATGTACACAAGTGAAAGTGTCTGATTGCAACTGGTTTACCAAGATAAAGTAAGTAGAATTAATTTCATTAGGTGTAAAAATCTTTTTAAAGCATTTGCTCAGCCAAAAATTTAAATTCTGTTGTCATTTACTCACCCTCATATTGTTCCAAACATGTTTGACTTCCTTACATGGAACACACAAGGACATGTTAGGCAGAATGTTGGCCAATAGTTCAAAGCTTGAAGTTGCATTTGCTGCACACAGTGGTACACTTTGGTGCAAACACAGCTTTCCTATATGTAAAGTCACATTATGCATTAAATAAAAGGACTGACAACCTCAGGTCACCATTCACTTTCATTGTATGGGGAAAAACACACACACACAATGAAAGTGAAATTTGACTGAGGCTGTCAGTTTCTAACATTCTACTAAACATCTTTTGTGTTCTACAGAAAAAAGTCATACAGGTTTGGAACAACATGAGGTTGAGTAAATTATGACAGCATATACATTTTTAGGTGAACTATCCCTTTAAGTGGAAAAAAATATTTTTAGTACACCTTTAAAGGTTTAAATATGCATTACGCATCTCTTACAAACCAGACTGATTGCTTTATCTGACTTCAAATATAGCACAACAACAGTTTAAACTTTCAACTGCACATCAAACCTTGAGACCACTGACATAAAATATATTAATGACAAAAGTGAAGATTACAGAGCTTGTGTTATTTGTGTACTAAAGACAGTTTAGGTGTGTATGAGTGTTAGCAGCATCAGGCAAACAAAGCTTTTAGTTGCCGTTTTGAACACCGCTGGTCGCAAGCTCTTTTATGTCAAGTTCTGACACAGAGAAAAAAGATGCAATGATAAGAGTAACCTGACAGGCACACACAAAGTCCTTTACTGACTGAACTCAGTGACAAACATAAACAAGACTCAGAAACTTGGCTTTTCCAGAAAGATGAATTTAATAGAAGACAAGAGTGTGTCAGACCATTCGGCGAGGTACATGCTTTACAAGGCTAGCTGTCAAAGGCAAAGAAGGGGGAAGAGTGGCCAGAGCCAAACATTTTCGTATCATTTTGTGAGTGTGTGAATATAACATAAAAAGTATGATTTTTTTTTTTTTAATTATTATTATTGCTATTGTTTTTTTGTCTAAAATTAGAGAGCAAGATTAATCTTTGGCTGGTAAATTTAAAGGTTGCAAGAATAATAGTCTGACCATCAGTGATTTTTTACCTGACATAAGTGATGTGATCAAATCAAAGACATACAAGCCCTCTACTAAACTGACTGTCTAATGATGATGACCAACTTGCGTTTTCATACATGCACAGTTCTCCAAGGTTCTGTCTGCTTGTGATGAGGTGAGCCAGTTAAGTCAATTAAGTCAGTCACAACTTGCATATCATTTAACAGCATTTACATTTTTCCTCCAGATCTCCATGTGGTGACACGTGTGATATATTAACACCAAAACGAGTGTATAAATGTTTTAAGGAGAGATAGCATTTAAAATAAAGACCGCCTAAAATGTTAATTAAAAAGGTGTATCATTTGAGCTGTAAATTGTCTAAAGGAACATTTTAGCATTGGGACTGCTGTTCGAGGATCATGTAATTAATTTTCACCAAAGTACTTCCTGTGTTTGAAGTTTTTTCTATTGTATGCAAAATATCCTTTTCTTGCATCCTTACGCACACTATGCAAAAGTTAGAAGGTTTACCAACTTTACATTGTCATGACAGGAGTACTACTGGATATATCTTTGTACAGACAAGGTTAAGTGAGCAATTTTATCACACTAATCTCATATTAAAGGGATAGTTCACCCAAAAATTTAAATTCTCTCATCATTTACTCACCCAAATTCCATCCCAGATGTGTATGAATTTCTTTCTTCTGCTGAACACAACTGAAGATTTATTGAAGAATATTTCAGCTCTGTAGATCCATACAATGCAAGTGAATGAGTATCAAAATTTTGAAGCTCCAAAGCACATAAAGGCAGCATAAAAGTAATCCATAAGACTCCAGTGGTTAAATCTATAGATCTTCAGAAGTGATATGATAGGTGTGGGTGAGAATCACTTTTTTTACTATAAACTATCCTCCTTGCCAGTAGGTGGTGATATGCTTGAAGAGTGTGAATCGCCAAAACAAAAGAATGTGAAAGTGAAAGTAGAGATTGATAGTAAAGAAGGACTTAAAAATGTACCTGTTTCTCACCCATACCTATCATATCACTTCTGAAGACATGGATTAAAGCACTGGAGTCATATGGATTACTTTTATGCTGTCTTTGTGTGCTTTTGGAGCTTCAAAATTTTGGTCACCATTCACTTGCATTGTATGGACCTACAGAGCTGAGATATTCTTCTATAAATCTTTGCTTGTGTACAGCAGAATGAATATTCATTTTTGGGTGAACTATTCATTTAATACACATAAGGTTTAACTCACAATGAACCCGGAACATTCTTTGAAAGTTCTTGTGGAGACAAATTGAAGGAGGTATTAGCTGTCAAGCATCCAATCCGAATCATTCAAATGTATGCCCTGTGCTCTGAGACACAGAAATAACAATTATGATATTATTATGATATTTCCACCCACTTTAAGATTGAAAAGCAAATTGCAATAAAAAAAAAAACTAATACAACAGAAAAGCAAGCATGACTAATTTCATTCAAATTGAAAGCAGGTATTGAAATACTTACAGTGAGAGTAGATATGCTTTGCGGAGTGATGAGCCAAAATGCTTTTGAGCAATGCTCTGGAAACCGACAGCAGGCGAGCATCTTTGTTAGAGTCACAGCTGACAGAACCTCCTGTGAAGAACAAGAGAAGTTAAACAAAAACAAGATGTCATCAGTGCACAATACAAGTATGCTAAGAGAAACAGCAGCATAACAGAAAGAGAGATGGAAAACATTTTGTCAACAACAATATTGTTTCACTTAGAATAAGAACAGAAAACAAATCTAACAATCTATGAAAAAAAAAACAAAAAAAAAAAAACAATACTGAATGTATATAAAACTTAATGTATAAGATAGAGAATCTTACAGTGTGGTGACCACCTTCAACCTTTGACGCCACAAGCCCCTCTCTGAGCATCAGCAGTAATAGATGGAACTGCTCTTGAGAACAGCTGGTCACCAGCTGATCAAGAAGCTCCTTTACTAGTCCCTCAAGCTTCTTCACCTCTGACAAAGACATCCAAGTCCCTGATGAAATAACTGACAGACTGTTCAGAACATGCAAGCAGAGGATTCACAAAATTGCTAGGTAATCTGCCATCAATTTATTCATGTTAAACAAATGGTAAATTGAAGTTTTGAAGTCCAAAGTGATCGTACCTGATAGCAGTGCATGGACACTCTGCAAAATCTCATCATGGAGTTCTCTCAGATCAGCTGCTTTGGTCTGCAGCCATATAGAATACAGAGAGATAGCGGATTGCGGAAATAAGGAAGTATATTGGGCTGTATATGGATACAGTTCCTTTAAGATCTGCAGGCAAAAGCTCCGGGAGAATGACATGCGGGATATTCTCTCCTGCCCGTGGTCCTCAGAACCGCTCTGAAACAGGTGGGAGACATTTGCTAGCTCACTCCTGATCATGACTGTCATCACTTCAACAGAGAAGGACTGCCTGAGAAGACCACTTCCTTTGCCAATAAGCACACCCTGGATGGCTGGCTCCATCACAGAAGTGGCCTCTTCTAACAAATAAGTCATATAATGAGTCTCATCCAACTGTTTGTTCTTCCCCAGGGTTGCAATCATTTCATTGCAACGTGTGCTCAAAGTTACCAGATGGAGTTGTAATGAGCAGAGATCCCCCTTAGATTCCCCCACCGTGTCACTGGACAGAACTCTCTCTGCAATATTTCTCTTAACCATGAAAGAGGTAAACTTGTCCAGAATGAGGCAAGCACTGCTCTTCCTTTCAACTATTAGCTGTATTAGAGTCATCGACACACTTAAAGAGGCCCATAGTGCTACGAGAGATAAAGGATGTCACAGCTGCCTCTATGAGATTACTTCCATGCACAGCTTTCAGGATTGTTTGAGAAATCATAACCCCCAGGAGTGAAGCCATGGCGCTAAAAATCTTCCTTAGGAATCCAATAGCTGAAGAAGGTTCCATGCTTTCATCACACTGCCCACAAACAGTCATGTGTACAGGCTTAAAAAAAGTTCTGAATAATTTTCAATGGACAATGCACATTCATTAAGGATTCTGAGTAACTGCAGTAAACCATCTACCTGCATTTCAGACAAAGGTATGGAAGAACCTGTTTGAACAGAGTCTAAAATCTCTTGTCCAACGGCTTTCAGTCTCTTCAGAGAGGGTTTCATGGATGTTTCTCCACCTTCAACTCCAATGCTTATTTCTGTGAAAGATTTAAAAAATGAAGGACTGATTAACTGTACATGTGAAGAGTCAAGCAGTCCAAAAAAATGCATCGATGATACACTTTATCATTGCTGAGAACATTTCAGGGAGCTCGCAAAGAACCGGACTCTCAAGTAGTTGTCTGGATATTGAAGAGACCGAGATTCCAGCGTTCTCCAAATTGTTTCCAAAAGTATGCAAGCTCTGAAGCAAAAACTTCCAACTTGAAGTCTGCTAAATCAGATATGTTGTTCTGTTCAAGATAAGGGACGATTATTGGAAGGTTGGAGGTTATAAGAAACCAGTGAGGTGCCATATACAGTAAATCTCAGTGTTAACACTACAAATCTAGAATCCCAGATCTGAGACAAGAGTACCAGGCTGGGATACCCATCTGCGTACTGTTAAATAAAAGCTGAGTCAGTTTCTTGTAGACCTTGAACTGCACTTCTCCATGCTGTATTCTGTCTGTAGCCACATTATAGATATTGCCAGCCAAACAGGAGTTCATGAGGTTCTCTAGAGTTAGCAAAGCGAGACCCCAGTTGGATGCACTGAACGCCTCCTTGATATCAAGCTCAACTGTGAAGCCTAAAGCGATAATGAGCTTAGTCATGAGATGGAAGCCCATATGTTTGTTCTCTCCCCCATTGCAAAATGAATCAAGGGCAAATTTAAAGAGCACAGCAACAGAGTTCGTTTTAACAGCATAAAATAATGCTGCATCCTCATCGTTATCTCCTGGGACTCAAAGTTTTGATAGAATAATTTTAACAGGGCCTAGCAAGCCCTTACCCGCATGGCAGTTTTTGGCACAAGATTCATCTTCTGATGGCAAAACTTCTTCCTTTCTTCCATCTAATTTGCTTCGGATTTCCTTGCTCAGATTCTGTCGAATCTTAACAGCATCCTTCTCAGTCCAAATCCTCATGTTCAGTAGGTGTCTGAGCAGGAACATAGGCTGAAGAACGTTTGCCGTTACCTGGGAAAACACTCGGTTGGAGTTGGCCTGCTGTTTCTGAACAATAAGGTAGGTGCTGAGAACAAGGAGGAGAACCTCAAAGACTTTGAGTGAGAGAGGCTCATCAGATATTTGTTCCCTGAGCTGAGTGCTGGCCATGCCAGACAGTCGAGCTAAGAGCTCCACCAACAACTCATAGTTAGTAGTGTAGGTCACAGAGAGGACTGGGGAGGTCAAGATGCCATGGCAACAACTCAGAACAGTGTGGAGAGTCACAGAGGTCAGCCCTGAAGTACTTTCCAAAATCCTTTCATTGATCATCTAGGATAAAATAAAATGAATAAGATAAATGTAATGGTGTTTAACATTTTTCAATACCTGTAAATTGCAGTAAATTTGATATGGTTGCGTTTATGAGATAATAAAATAAATAAGTTTGGACTTTTGGATGAATACCACTATTTCAGTTCATTGCCTTTTTAACAATGCTTTCTGAATCATTGCAGTTTGTTACCATTTAATTTAAAGAGGAAACAAAAGAGAATAATACAAACAAAAGCGATAAATCCAATGGGAAAAAACAATACAAGAATTGCTACCATATCAAATATCAATTCAGTAGAGTAGAATGATTCAATAGAAGTGGAGAAAGAACAGTGGGAAGGTTATTTTTTTATATATATATTTTTTTATCATGTTTTTATCATCTTTGCCATTTTATAAGTGAAATATATCAGCCTTGTTAGTCAAGTGCACCTGGAAGAGGAGTGTCTTTCATTGTTTCAAAGGTGTCATGACATGCCTTTTTTATCATTTTAATAGGTTCCTTTATTTAATATGCTATGATCATTTTACACCCTCATTCTGACCCTCTGTCAGGAATGGTCGGCTTTGGTGCTGCTTCTACTTTAAGACTTGACAGTAAACGGCCACTGTTATGATTGGCTCTCTGCTCTTGACTGACCTGCTCTCTCCTTGCTATCTCACTGCTCACCACTACTGGGCAGGGCTACGGAAGTGATAAGGTAAAGTAGGTGTTGATGTGTTGTTGTGGAGGCGGTCAAATGTAAGTGTATACCAGTGTGACATCACAATGTAGAGGAAGATGAGAATGTGTCATTTTGGCAGCTTGGTTTCAACAAATGCTCATTTTGCAGTGAGGAGGAAGTTTTGAGTCCTGAAACGTATAGTATGTTTTATAGTACTATGACCTCATAGATGTTAAAAGACAAAGGAAAATTTGATTCCTCATGTCATGACCCCTTTAAAGATAGCAGGCTAATGGATTCCGTTTTTTCGGATAAAGGTTGAAAATTCATTCAAACACCAAGGGACATGTTAGTTGAGATTGTTTACAAATGTTACAAACATTGCCTTGAAAATCTCCCCAAATTGCAGTCCTGGTAATTTACCTGTGATGATAGGCTGATGGTCTTTCCCTGACTTAGCACATTATGAAGCTTCCTGCTGTGAAGAATATCATCTAGGTAGGTCCATAAATCCTCCATCACCTCCACGGGCACCTCTGCTTTCTTATTGTAAAAACCAGTGAGAGCATGACTTGTCCAGTCAAAAAGAACCTACGATGAGGAGAAAAGAAGAAAAAAAAACATTTGCTCACAAATAAAAGAGACAAAAATATATAACAAAAAGTTTGCTAGATATGTCCAGTTAAATACGATCCTGAATCTATATTTTCATATAGATGATTTACCTGCTCTTTATAGGAAGAAGGTACTGTGTTGATATCCATGCAAATCGAACAAGTTTCAGTTTGTCCGGCCAGGGTGTGCAAGGGGTTTTCAGTTTCAGATGGATGCCAGAGTAAATGGCAGCCATATCTAAATACCTTTGTGTATAAAAACAAACAAACAGATCTGGCTTTGTTTACAACAAATAAATGGGTTTGATGTGCATCACATGAGTACATATTATTTATGAAAATCTGAACAGAGGAAACCTGGCCACTAGATGGCGGTCCGATTTGTCATTATCGTATCCGTTTTACTTCTTTGCCATGCCACAAGTGACATTAAAATCACACTAAGCTAGTGTGATTCTAGCCTACTAGAAAGTATAATGCAGAAGCAAATCCTTATTAGTTCTTAGGCAGATTTGCTCAGCTCGTGCTTCAAAAAAATTAAAGGCAATAATGAAATTAACCGGCACGACTCAAACTGGCATTTAAAAAAAGGAACCGTGTAATACTGCAGGATAACAATTGCAGTTCAATTGCAAATCCAGGTTCAACGCAACACTAACTAAAATACAGAGACTAAACTCATTCTGTAAGCTGTGTAATTATTTTAACATGCAAGCTGCCTGTCAGCCCCAATCTAATCGCATAGCAAAACAACCTCAAGAAAGCAACGGACTATAGTTTAATAGGAATTATAATCAGCAACTATTTATATTTAATAAGTATAACTTTAAAAATACTTACAATCGCATCACACACGTGTTTTCGTTGTGGAGGCTGAAAAGACCTACAACCTCTACACTTTAACCCCAGACAGTAATAATCAAGAAAGAGCACAAACGCTTGAGGAAGAAGGATCTGAAATTGACATTGCGTCAGGAGCAATTTTACGTAGTATTGAGAATGTTGGTTTGCTATCGTGCAGATATAAATTAATTTATGAAAAAGATAGCCATAACATTTCAAGACCTCCTTAAAGGAATATTCCGGGTTCAATACAAGTTAAGCTCAATCGACAGCATTTATGGCATAATGTTGATTACCACAAAAATTAATTTAGACTCATCCCTTCTTAAAAACAAACAAATAAATCTGAGTTATAGTGAGGCACTTACAATGGAAGAGAATGTGGGCAATTTTTGAACGTTAAAATACTGTTTCAAAAGTTTAGCCACAAGACATAAAGAATATGCGTGTAAACATGATTTTAGTGATAAAATCACTAACTAATCTTTTCCGTGTAAAGTTATATCCAATTTTACAACTTCGTTACCAAGACGATGTAATGTCAACAAACCCTAAAACGACAATTTAAACAAATTTACAGCTCAAATAATACACAAGATTTAAAAGACGAATTAATGCAAGTGCATTTATAGAATTATAAGCTTCACATTCTGTGTTTAAACCAAAGTTTTTCTAGCAAGTCTGCCCACTGTCGGCCATCTTTGGAATGCTCCCAAGAGGTTATTTCCAGTCATGCCAGTGCATCTCTTATCTACTTGAATTGGGGGACACCGAAATCTCAAAAACGGGCAATCAATATTACGATCAAAGAACATATTTCAAATCAGCAATAAAATAGGATAATATTGGAATCATAAATTGTGTTTCTTGACCTCATATTACGCTAAAACACGCATTTTTCCCGAGTTAATTGACAGGCGATGTCTGTATCTAAAAGGTGATTGGCTCTTGTACATGTAAGGCGGGACTTCCTTTCTACATCCGTTGACTATTGGGCGCGAGAGTTTCTTGGTTGAAGGTTCCAAGTTCTCCTATTCATTTAAGTAGAAGTGACCCCTCTCTGCTAAATAGTCTCTAGTTTATGGTACCAAATCTTAATTTCACAAAGTAGGTGGTGTAGAGTTTTTTTTTTAAAATGCGATTTTGATATAAGATTCCCATAAAACTTGCAAGTTTCCATAAACAGGTTTTACTTTTTTGGACGCTAATGTACAATCATAATTTCTCACCCCATAAATGCACAATTTGGAATAATAGATATATAAGGGTTAGAAACAAAACACTTGAATTACCACAGCTGGTAATTGTGTGTGTGTGTGTATATATATATATATATATATATACACACACACACACACACACACACACAATTAGTTTGAAAAGGGAATTATTTGGGTTAAGCAATTGATTAAAAATGAGGGTGTCTTATTTAGTTATACCGAATTTATTAATTTGTATAACTTTCCAGTTGAACCTAGCCATTACTTAAGGGTACTGTATGCAATTCCCAGGGGAATTTTGAGACTTTTAGGGTATGACAGTAGTCATTTGTTAGAATAAGTTGAAGAGTTTACTTCCTGCATTAGGATGCACAGCATGGATTTCTTAAGTTATGGGTGTAATAATTTTTTCTTACGTTCCCTTTTTCAACAAAAGATATCCTTGCTGTTACAGCTAAATGGAACTTTCTGTTTAAACAACAGTTTGATTGGAGTACAATATGGCTGATTCCTCACAAGTATTGTATTACAAACAAAGTAAAGGAGGTTTCATATAAAATTGTACATCGAGTATACCCAGTCAAGACACTTGTGGTAAAATGCTTTATAGTTAGAGTGGAAGATAATTGTTCATTTTGTAAAAGTGCCCCTGAAACCATTAATCATTTATTTTGAGAGTATCCTAAGGTACAAATCTTTTGGAGAGAGGTAGAAACTTATTTCCAAAAAGAAGCTAATATTGTTGTTAATTTTGCAGAAAGTGATGTGATGTTAAAGTGTTTCTCAATTGATAAAGATAAAAATCTAGTATTTATATGTGATTTAATAATTTTTATAACTTGTTATTAGATACATAAAGTCAAATGGATTGAAAAAAACACCTGTATTTGAACAATTTAAAACTGACATTAAAACATATCTGGAAACTATCTCCAAAAGTAGAAATTTGAAAGCAATACGAACTATACAACTGTTTACTATGCTTAAATTTTTCATCTAATGTATTTTTTTCTTTCTTTTCTTTTTCTTTCTTTTCTTTTTTAGGTATTTTCCCTGTACGCACCTGGCATGTTTTTTGCTGTATGTACTCTTGTTTGTACATTTGCATTGTTCTAAATAAAAATAAAAATGTAATAAATAAAAAAATAGGTCTGTTGCTCTTCAATCAATTAATCGTGTTTGACTGATCACGTCTGAAAATGTGTTGCAGAAAGCCTCCATTGACCTTTTTCACACTCTGGGTTTTGGAACACGGAAGTAAAGGTTTGCAGGGTAAACTTCGACAGCGGTGAATGGGAGTCCACAGCAAATATTATTTTCACTTACCAGTTTTCTCCAAGAGCAAAAGAAAAATACACTCTTACGTTTGAATGACTTATCAGAAGAGGAAAAAAATAGAGAGTGATTGATTAAGACCTTAAAATGTGAGAAGGTGGCAAATTTACTGTCATTCTCTCAGCAGAAACTCCCTCGCAGCTGTGGTAACTCGTTTTTTACAACTAATTCCAGGGTAATATAACACAAAGTAGAATGTTATAAATTGACACTAAATATTTAAAAAATCTATAATATAAAAAAAAAAAATCGCGAGGCTGATAATAAGGCGGAAACGCGTCATCACAGTCTGTGAAAGGTGTAGCTGAGCTTCGCTTCCTCGAGCGTCAAGGAAGTACAGGGGTCACCTTTTTTATTCACTCCTATTTTAAAACAATCCATTTTACACTTAGACGATAATTTTCTGTTACCGAATCTGTAATTGTCGTTGTGCTCAGTAAAGAATGACAGATATTGTCCGACAGGTTTTTTTGACAGGGCGCTGCCGGGTGAATGCGCTGGGCGTGTTTATGAAGATAACAGCGCTCAACAAGAGCTGGATATGAAAACTGTCATGAACAGATAATGCTCAGTAACCGTCGTCCCTGCTCTACAATAGGCCAGTCTCACTGAAGAGTGTCATGTAGTCTAAGGAGTGTCCACATACTGCTGTTTTTTGCAACCCTTTTGGTTAACTGCTAAACTCTTATATGAACTCATGAAATCTGGCTTGATAGTGTCAGTTTCAGCTGATGAAAATTAGGCAAGGACGAGGCTTGTAAACTTTTTTTTTTCTTTTTTCTTTTTTTTTTTTTTCTTTTCTGGTCGTCTTGCTCTCCTGATGTATGGGACAATGTTGCGAATGACAAGATTTACTATAGGTAAACTGCAGCAGTGCTCTCGTTCAGAGAGAGTTTCCCATTTGCCTAATAGGACATCAAGAATACTATGGACAGGGCAAGTGTGTAAGAATGGATCATTTGATGTCCTTAAGTTGCCTGTGTATGGAAGGAATACATCTCAGCTTTCATGTGTCAGAACTGGAGGGTTGTTTTTACCCAGGTGTGTGTGGACACACTCCAGACTGTCGATTGCTCTCTATAGCACATCTATTGACTCCAAACAAACCTCAAAGCCTGTGGGAAATCAGGAGAGTAAAGTTAAGCCCTCAGAAAACTCATTATGTCTACCCTCAGAAGATGTCAGGAAGTTGCTGCAGCTGGCTTATCCTCAGCGATGGAGACTGACAGGCAAGTCAAACCACTTGGATCTTCTGCATTTAGTGTTAGTTGAAGGCACTAGATTGGTATTAACATCCTGTTGTTTGACTTTAAGACATATGTGGTGAAACTTCTCACAAAATCTGTCAAGAAAATGTCCAGGTCATATTTAACCCCAAATTAATACAAAAACAAACAAACAAACAAACAAAAACATTTTCTTTTGCATATAGAAAATAAAGCCAACACTTAGGACAATTAAGATTTTTGGCCTTGTGACATTCTTTTCAGGACCCTAACACATCTGGACGTTTTACTTTTACAAGTAGAGTAAAAAAAAGATGCTGTTTGTAATGTACAGTTTTTTAATTTATTATTATTAAAATCAGAGAAAATGAAATACAGCACCAAGGGAGTACTACTATGATGTGTAAATAGTATAATTTATAATATAAAAGAATAATCATAATTACAGTTTTTTCGCTTTGCGGTAATGAAAATTGGGGGTAAAATGTGCGTAACTCATGAAAATAATGTTTTTCATAAAACATTTTTTTAAATCTTAATGGCCCTAAAAAAGGCTTCATTTACTTTTAGCAAAATAACATTTCTTATTTCTTTTGATTTTGGAGTAAAACAGGACCAGGACATTTTCTTGACAGGTTTTTTGAGAAGTGCCCAAACCCTATCCAAAAACATCCAATTGTGTTGATGTACCATGGCACTGTGAGGTTATTAGATGGTAATAAATACCGTGGTACATTGATATACCATGATACTTAATGTTTACATTATTCACAGTCTATGGTATTTTACATGGTGCTCCAAAGTACTTCAAAGAATATTTTGGTAATAACATGGTACCATGTCCAAAAAACATGGTGATACCAAAACATTTTTTTGTTAATATAGTTTCTATTCAAATACCACATTTAGCACAGTTATTAACACTACAATAAAATTGGTCACACTGCATTAGCCACTACTGTCATCAAAAATAAATTAAAGGGATAGTTCAACAAAAAAATGAAAATTCTCTCATCATTTACTCCCCCTCATGCCATACCAGATGTGTATGACTTTCTTTCTTCTGCAGAACACAAATATTTTTAAAAGAATATTTCAACTCTGTAGGTCCATACAATGCAAGTTAATGGGTGCCAAAACTTTGAAAGTCCAAAAGCATCATAAAAGTAATCCATATGACTCCAGTGGTCTTCCAGTGGTTTTGGGTGAGAACAGACCAAAATGTAACTTCTTTTTCACTGTACATCTTGCCATTGCAGTCTCTAGGCACAATCTTGATTGATTACACTTCCTAGTGCCTGACTCATGTGCAAAGCGTTAGATGGCACTATAGGAAGTGTAATCAAGCTTGAAATCAGGATCGCTAAGACTGCTGATGTCAAGATTTATAGTGAAAAGGAATTATATTTTGGTTTGTTCTCACCCAAAACCAATTGGATCGCTTCAGAAGACATTGATTAAACCACTGGAGTCATATGGATTACTTTTATGCTGTCTTTATGAGATCTGATCTCCATTCACTTGCATTGTGAGGACCTACAGAGCTGAAATATTCTTCTAAAAATCTCTGCTTGTGTTCTGCAGAAGAATTAAAATCATACACATCAAGGATGGCATGAGGGTGAGTAAATGATGAAATTATTATTTTGGGGTGAACTATATCTTTAAAAGAATCATCTATGTGTTTATAATATGTGTCTCTGTCTTGCTCTCCTCGTAGCTGCCATGGGCTTTCTGGTGGTCTCCAGCACTGTCACCATGTCTGCACCATTTTTTCTGGGAAAAGTGATTGACACTATTTACACCAGCTCCACAGAGGACTTCACTGCCTCCCTTACCTCCCTCTGTATCATGCTTGCAGGGGTCTTCCTCTGCGGAGGGGCTGCAAATGCTGCTCGTGTCTACCTCATGCAAATCTCAGGTGAAGTCTCAACCCAGGTCACAGTAAACAATCAAGATGCTTCATAGTGCAGTATGGAGTAGTGGCTTACTTCTTGATTAATCAAATTTATTCATTTTGTAATGTTTATGTCTAGATCTATTAATTAGAAGCATTCTAACTGATTAATTGAGTTGAACAGCATGCATTACTGTGCTCTCTCTCTAATAAGTATTTCACAACTTTCACAGGGCAACAGATTGTGCGAAACATGCGTGAATCCCTTTTCTCCTCAATTTTGAAGCAGGAGGTGGGATTCTTTGATAAGACCAGAACTGGTGAGCTCATTAACCGGCTTTCGGCAGACACGGCCATTGTTGGACGCTGCCTCACTGACAACCTGTCTGATGGGCTGCGGTCTCTTGCCCAGGCAGGGGCTGGAGTTGGCATGATGGTGAGCCAGATGTTAAGTCTTGTGATAGTTAGACATTTTAGCAGCTAATTCCTTTGACCTCTTAAAGCCATCATCACATATCACAATTTGTTTAGAAACACCTTTTTGATTCTATATGCACAGACATCTGACTCTAGGCATTACTTCCTCATTTCATGGAAATGTATCTAATTAAACTTCAGTGATTCTGTTCTCATTGCATGAATGCACTTTGCTTTTTGGTTCCTCACTGAAGCATGTCCCATGACGCAGGATGTTTGCATGATGTCTGTTTGAACTCATGAATGCTTCTGCCTTCAAATCAACTCTTGAACTTTCTCTTTTTCAAGTTATATGTTTCACCCAGTCTGGCAGCCTTTGTGCTGATGGTTGTTCCTCCCATTGCCTGCCTGGCCGTAATTTTTGGTAGATACCTGCGCTCTATATCCAGACGCACACAGGATGCATTAGCTGAGGCCACACAGGTAATTTGTTTTCTGCAGATTTACTTTTTCAATTGGGATATGATTATGCTTTATTGCATGTTTTATTGTTTATTGGAAAATAAGCCATTGACTTGTATGCATTGTTCTACTGTAAGTTTAATGAAGCCAAGTGGCCAAGGCATCCTTTTACTCTGTAGCTGCTCTGCATCTCCTAGTTGGCAGAAGAGAGGATTAGCAACATGCGGACAGTTCGAGCGTTTGGAAAAGAGCTGACGGAGGTACAGAAGTATGCAGAAAAGATCGACCATGTTTTTGAACTAGCAAAGAAAGAGGCTGTGCTTTCCGCTGGATTCTATGGAGTGGTGAGATAAATGTTGATTCTCAAAACTTGTAAACATTTTTAAGTTGTATTGAAGTATTATATGCTGCTTTGACGCCTCAGTCTCAAATTCCAGTCTGCTAATTTAACTTTGTGTCTTTATGCAGACGGGACTGAGTGGAAACATCATCATTCTGAGTGTGTTGTATAAGGGCGGTCTGCTGATGGCCAGTGAAGCCATGACTGTTGGGCAGCTCTCCTCTTTCCTCATGTATGCCTTCTGGGTGGGCATCAGCATCGCAGGTTAGGACTCAGAATAACATCTGACTTAATTGTTTAGTGGAAGTCCATTCCCCTCAAGATCACACAGGTGTGCTAGCAGAATAACCACAGATGTAGTTCACTACATTAATTAAGGTCTGAGAATCAGAAAGTCTTATATTTGAACATAATATCTATTGATATAATTATAAATCCCACAAACATCTTTTTGAGAAATGTTATGCCTGAAAAGTCTCTTTGTGCTGTATTTCTTTAATATAAATGCCACTTGATTTGATATTTTGTTATATAATGCAAAGAGATTCATACAGATTTAAGTGTCCAAATATTTTTGGGGCCATTTTACATGTTTTCTGATAATGTTTTCTGGTTCTGTTCACCCGCCTAGTCCTTGACTGTCATAAAATAGATTAAATAAAAGATCTGGTGTGTGATTTATCAGCTTTCTCATGGGCTGGTTTACATGGAATTCACTTAATGTCATCAGGTCTCAAGATGGGCCTTTATACTTGTGTAGCCAAAGTGCAACATTAGAGCAGACAATCAATAGGCTTCTTTCTAAAGCCATTTCACTCCTTAACAGTGAAATTTCCCAACAAAACCACTCTTGTGAGAGTCGGACATCTTACACACAGCTTTTGTCATAGATAGAAACCAGTTTGTATTAACTATTTTGCTGTAATTGCACTTTTCTGCCATAAAAGATGAAAAGATAATGTTATTAAAGTAAAACTTCATCATTTTCAAGGTTTCAGCTCATTCTACTCAGAGCTGATGAAGGGGCTTGGTGCTGGTACACGTCTGTGGGAACTCATGGACAGAAAGCCTGAATTTCCCCTCAATGGTAAATATTAATTCCCTCTTTTTGCCTAGATTTGCCTAAAATACACATTAGAATAAACTATGCTTATTTTAAAAGGTTTTTATCTAATACAACTCTTTTTTTCTCCATCTTCTCTTTCAGAAGGGCTTGTGTTAAGACCAGAGCAGTTAAAAGGAGAACTGGAGTTTCGTAATGTGTCGTTTGCTTACCCAACGAGGAAGGATTCACCCATCTTTCAGGATCTAAGTCTTTCTGTACCAGCAGGGTCAATAATGGCAGTTGTGGGACCCAGTGGCTCGGGCAAATCCACTCTGGTGTCACTTTTAATCCGCCTTTATGACCCTGACTCGGGTGAGGACAGAGAGTGCTTGGAAAATCTTGGAAAATGTGGATACTTTGTACATTAATAGTTAAAAATAAGACATTACTAAATGTGTAGTGATAAATGCCTATTTAATCATTGTAATACTTGGGTTGATGTACATGCAGGTATGGTCACAGTTGATGGCCGGGATGTACGAGACTTGAATCCTTATTGGCTGAGGAGTCATATTGGTACCGTAAGCCAGGTAAGGAAAGCCTCTTGCATTAATAGAACCAAACAATCTCCTGGTCCCACATTACTCATTCCCCTGTTTACATTTGTTTGTTTATAGGAGCCGGTTCTTTTCTCCTGTTCCATTGCTGAGAACATTGCTTACGGAGCAACAGACCCAAGTCAAGTCACAGCACAAGACATCTACAGGGCAGCACAGAACGCCAATGCTCATGACTTCATCCAGGACTTCCCTAAGGGCTATGATACAGTGGTAGGAGAAAAGGGTGTACTGCTGTCAGGTATGATGAAATACACATCTGATACTCCCCATTTAAACAGCCAATCTGGTGTTTGCATACGACAAAATTGTAATTCGAGGCTGTATTGTGTGGGTGTGTAATTCACCTGAATTTCATGCAATTTGTTGCATAAACAGGTGGACAAAAACAAAGAGTTGCCATAGCACGAGCCCTGCTGAAGGTGATCTTTCCTCTTCATCATCCTGTTGAATTTTAAATATGTGTTGCTTGCCAATGGAACATTAAAATGATCTCATATCCTGGTTCTCATTTTCATAGAATCCCAAGATACTTTTATTGGATGAAGCCACAAGGTGAGATAGTGTTTGAATACTTGAAAATCAACCTGTTGTTATAAGTGGTTGACCAATGTGTTTGGATTTTTTTCAGCGGCCAATACTGATATCTAGAGAGCAGTGTGGCTGATATAATGTTGATACATGTAATACAATAAAAAAAAAAAAAATTATTCTGTCATTATTTACCCACCCTCATGACATTCCAAACCCATATGACTTTCTATCCTCTGCAGAACACAAAAGGATATATTTTTAAAGAATGTTGGTTAACAATTTCTATGAAGCCCATATTTATCATGCATTGTTAAGTCATTATAATGCAATAGTAATGTCTCATAATAAAACTTGTAATATGTTTTAACTTCTCATAAATAATTGTAACCACAATTATAATACATTATAATACTTACCTATTCATAGTTATACCTTAGAGTATAATGCATTATAACACCAGCAACATCCAATTTTATGTATTATATACAGTATATTTGTAATATATGTTATAGGTATGCTTTAAGTAAAGTGACAAAAGTAATGTCTTCTTATAAACATCCATGAGATATTTTTAAGTGGTTGTAAGACATTACAACTCGTGGAATTTATATACATTACACATGCACAAAATACAAATTAACACCCATTCAATGTGAATTTTGACATAAAACGAAAAACACTTGTAAAGCTACAAGGTTAAAACATATCAGAAACTCTCTCTCTCAAATAAGAGAAAGAGAAAAAAATATGTATGTTGGTCACACATGTCTAAACACACCCAAGAATAAAAAAACTAAAAAATAAAAAAAAAGATTCCATTCTGGACTCTATTCAATAAAATTTAATGTTTGTGAATCTAATTTGGAGACTTATTTTATAAATAACTTCCACTGTATAAGTTTGACTTGTAATGCATTGTATGTTACAAGTTTATGTTATGGCTGTTTATAAGAGGATATAGCTTTTATAACTTAAAGCAGGCAAAGACCACTTATAATCATGTCAAAGACTTTTGACTGTTTACACTATGCTGCTTTTGCATGACAGCACTTATACGATTAACTTTATTAGCTTCTGCTGCGATAAAATTGGATGTTGCTTGTGTCATAATGCATTATATTCTTAAGTACAACTTTGAACAGGGGAAGTCTTATAATGTAATATGACTAGTTATCATTATTTATGAGAAGTCATAACTTATAAGTTGTATTCTGAGACATTATGGATGCAGTAGAATGCATGTATAATGCCTTTACAATGCATTATAAATATGGGCTTCATAGAAAGTTTTGCCAAATGTTGTGATGCTGATTTTGATACAGAAACAGCATACAAAATAATGACAGAATCTTCATTTTTGGGTGAACTATTCCTTTAATAATTGCAAATAGGTTTTACACAAAATGCTTTATTGAAATTAACACATATTTTACACAAAATTAACTCAATAATTGACTTAAAAAATATTTAGATACAGAAAATGCACTTTATCCATTTTGACACTAGGTGTAATGACCACTTCTGTTAATAAACACAGTTGTCGGCCAGTGTCGATAATTTCAAAATGTATTAAAAACAAACATTACACACAGTATACTATTAATTTGAAATATTATTCCAAATTCCTAAATGGCATTTCAGTCATGTGTCATGGTATAACTATGATTTCCCCTGGTCCCTTTGTCAGTGCCCTGGATGCAGAGAATGAGTTCCTGGTACAAGAGGCGTTGGAGCGGCTGATGCATGGTCGCACTGTGTTGATCATCGCTCACCGTCTCTCCACCATCCAAAGCGCTGACGCCGTGGCTGTGCTGGATCAGCACCGTGTGGTGGAGATCGGCAGCCATGCTCAGCTCCTTGCCAACGACCAGGGGCTCTTCCGCAAACTGATGGAGAAGCAGGCCTTCCTGCAGGCTGAGCAGAAACAGGCTCTCTTCAAATAGGAGAAACCCAGTAATTTAAAGAGAACAAAGAAAGTGCACACTTTGATAGATACAAACATATTTAAAATGCTGCTCATATGATGTTTTAATGTGTCATTGAGCACTTCTACATGACTGAAATGTAGCTATTCAGCATTTGCAGTATCACAAACTACCAAATAACTGGAAACCAGTTGTATTCTGATCATTGTTAATTACAAGGTGCAGCTGTGCTGTTATTTTTATTAAATGGTAGACAGTCACAGCATAAATGGCAATCATTGCAGCTGTGGACATGATTTTACACTCAGAGTTGCAAAAAAATCACATGTCTCCAGAGATGTAAAAAACCTTGCCACTGAACAAATTTTTTTTTTTTGCAAATTATTGCAAGTTTTACCCAAGCAAGAGTGTACGACAGCACGATTTTATACAACACTTCTATAAACAAGGAGTTAATACTGTGTAACTTGCATTTTAGACACATGTATGGCCAGTTAGCATGCCTGTTTTTGCTCTGCTAATGGAAATGGTTTCAAACGAAGTAGGCAACTAACACTGATGGAGTGATACCAACAGTGAAGTATCCCAGTGCTGTTATTCTAAATATCAGTTCTCTTGAAATACACCTGTCCATAGAAGACTGAAACTAAATTAAGTTTTTTATAATGCAGCATAGTTTTTCTCAGATTACAGCTACATGTGTTTTAATCATCTCTTTTTCGCCTTTGGTAATGACATAGATGTGAATGTATTGTGCCTAGATCATAAACCACGAAGCTTTTACTAGGAATTAAACCAACTCCAATTCTAACCCAACTACTGTGCCACTATCTTTTGCCAGATACTGTTTTTGGAGGAGCATCTGTAAAAAGGATGAATTATAGGTGCAGTTGTTTTTTTTTAGAACAAACACTATACAAGAGATATTTTAATGTAACTTTTACTCACAGCCAATATATTTATATACAGTATGTACTATTGTGAAAACATTACATTTATTCAGAATTTTAGGAAATTTTAATGTTTAGTGTGCTAACTTATTAGGTTTCAGAATGTGAAAAAAAATTGTCTGTTGTTTGTTTATTTTCTATTGTTCTATCTGCACTCTTAATAAATGGCTTTGGAACATTGATTATTTAATGAACAATCCTGACCTGTCCATAAGCCTGTTTTTGAGAACAAAATGAGGCGCCAAAAGAGGGCGCTATTGACTATTTTAAACAGTACAGTTACCAATGGCACAGTTCATTACCAGTTGCAATATATTTAGAAACCAGATAAAGAGGGGCAGATAGAGGGGAAAGGGTTAAAGGAAAGAGGTCAAAACTGCTAACCTATCAGTCCCATGAAATGAATTAGTCTTGGCCACTACATTGGTGAGGACTCTTGTACACCTCGATAATAATGTGATTTCATTAACTGATCACATAAACTAAACCATCAGGTCTGATTAAAGGGTTAGTTTACCCCAAAATAAAAATTATCTTATCATTTACTCACCCTCATGCCATCCAGATGTGTATGACTTTCTTTCTTCAGCAAAACACAAACGAAGATTTTTAAAAGAAAATCTCAGCTCTGTTGGTCCATACGATGCAAGTGAATGGTGTTCAGACCTTTGTAGCTCTAAAAATCACATAAAGGAAACATAAAAGTAATCTATAAGACTCCAGTGTTTAAATCTGTATCTTCAGAAGAAATATAATAGGTGTGGGTGAGAAACAGAACAATATTTAAGTCCTTTTTTACTCTAAATCTCCACTTTACCTTTCACTTTCAGATGTGAAAGTGAAACTAAACAGGCACCATGTGACTTTCAGGTGTAAAAGTGAAAGTGGAGACTTAGAGTAAAAAAAGGACTTAAATTTTGATTTATCACCCACACCTATTGTTTCCTTTATGTGATTTTTGGAGCTACAAAGGTCTGATCATCATTCACTTGCGTTGTATTGACCTACTGAGCTGAATAGTCTTCTAAAAATCTTAGTTTGTGTTCTGCTGAAGAAAAGTCATACTCATCTGGGATGGCATGATGGTGAGTAAATAATGATTCTCATGAAAATTTTCATTTTTGGGTGAACTATTCCTTTAAGTTCAAGCGGGATTCTGTTCAATTAAAGTTCTAGCTTAGACTGTTGTCTGGTTTGGCCAAGCAGCAACAAGCTTGGCCCTATGACTGATGACTGACTTGACTCACTGAACTCAGAGCTCATTGATTCATTCAGCTCAACATAAGCTCGCAGAGACTGGCCTCTTTTTGAGTAAAGCATATGCAGAACAAGAGCAGTGGAAAACTTGAGACCTGTAACATTGTAGCTCTGTATTTTATCCACAGTAATTATACTAATACATTGTAGTTGCTTAGTCATTACAACTTATTAAACACTTAAATAAAAATCTTAATACAAACAATAGAATATACAATTGCAGTGATTTACACAAATTTCACATTACATTAATTTTTGTTTGAATCTTATACAACCTCAAAATAGGCCTATCTCACAACAGTGCAAGTAAGAAACACTTATTAGTGATAAAATACAGGTATTCAGTAAGTTGTCTTAAACACCCTCCAGTTCATTTGCTTAGAAAACTTCTTGAAGAGTTGTGAACAGATGGTCCAAATGCTCTCAAGTGTCTAAAATAGAAGATGCAAGTCCATAAAAGGACACACTACACTTACAATTCACCTTTATGGTTTGGTTTGCTGTTATTGCAAATGTGTGTGAGTGGTTGTTTGGTGGGGAAGATGCTTTTTTAATGTAAAAACATTTAAGACAAGCAATTAATCACTTGATCACTAGGTGATCAGATGATTCAGGGTGCCATCAATAAACAGTATTCATCAGTAATAATAACACTTTTTAAGGTTGTAGTCAATATTTAATCTTAGCTGGCAATGAACAATAGTTTTTGAACACTTAATAATCTTGGTTTATGTTAATGTCTAATACATAATTTAATAATTATTGTTATTACTAATTATTAGTAAAATATGCTTGATTATTAATAATAATTTATCAGTATACTTTAACATTAGTTAATGCTATATGAAACAAACTAAAAATGAACAATTTTGACATCATACATTAACATAAAGATTAACAAATGCTGTAAAATATATTGTTCATTGTTAGTTCATGATATCAAATGCATTAACTAATGTTAACGAATAAAACTTGGTGTAAAGTGTTTAATAATAATAATAATAATTGAACACTTTTGTAAATAGATGTATTATAATATCTAGCTATTGAACACTAAAGGGAAAAAAACAGGATGGTGTATTATTTCCATACAAAGTGTAATAATGAGAGTTTCACAATGAAAACGTCTTACCTGAAAAGACATTATGAAAATAGACATTTTAAAAATGACTAATTTTTGTGTCCTATAACAAGTCTCTTTGGTCCAGATTTAATTCCGAATCTACTTCCCTTACACTGCGCAAAGTAGGTCTATATAAGAATAATGAGGTCAAAAATTCACGGTACACAAATCTCTCAACGTGCTATCTTACAATTTACAGAAATATACTATGCACCATGTGGGAAGTGGCTGGTAACAAATCCATCCCGCCCCCAGCCCATGTACGCCTCGAGTAGCGTGGCAGGGAATGATGACTTTCAAGCCATATAAGGACAGTCCTGCACACTTCGAACTTGGGGATAGTGGGGAGACACACGGCTTCACTACGAAGTCACCCCTCGCTTACCCCGCGAGAGCCTAATATGGTTGAAGTTTGGGGGGAAAATGAACGTACAGATATCCTCAATGGTGAGGATGGGGGAAATACGAAGAGTATATAAAGCATTCGGGTGTCAGTCAGTCCGTAGCTGGATTAAGCCGTGGTTGTCTTCTGCACTTCTGAGCTTCATCAGATAACGGTAAGCAAACTGCAACAAACCCATGTGCTGCAAATGTAGCTTGTAGTATTAAAGTTTAAAAGTGATGTCACTTGGATACAGGGTTAGCATTAAGTGATCAGCTCATATAGGGTCTGAGACGGAACAGTTGTCTTTTCTTTAATTTATTTATTTATAACTAATTCATATTTGTGATTTATTTAACAAATTTCCATATGAATACTGTATTATATTTTTTAATTACTTAATAATGCATTATTTGTATACTTTAAAGTTGTGAATGACAGTACTGTTGATTATACTTATATACTTACGTACATGTGACACATATTAGCCTATACTTACATCATGTGAGACAGTATTTTGTCATTAGAAAACACACCTAACAAAATATTTGAACGTTTGTACAGTCAAAAAAATTATTTTAAAATTTGCCATTTCAATTTCATAACAAAATTCCATCAAATTTAATTGAGTAATCTTTAATTTCTAAATAAATTAAATTAATAAAACTTAAAATATTCAGTTTTAATTTTTTTTTTGTATTTTTGTTACACAATTTAATTTGATAGAATTTTGTTATGAAACTGAAAAGCATAAATCTTAAAAATAGGCAAAAATATATTTGTTTTTTTGAGTAAATATCACATCTTTAAAAGTTATATATGTATTTATGACAGATGGTCATGGTTTACTCAGAATAATACTTTTGACACACTCATTCATCAAAATTATTTTTATTTTTTTATTTACTCATTAATGTAAGCATATCCACAACTTTAGATAAATTAATGATCTTTTTTATGCAAATTAGCGCACTGTTGTAGACCTACTTCAGTCAGTTCACTTTAAGCCTCGATCAGTGCATGCATTAACCGGCACGTAATCCAAGATTTCTCATCATGTTCCTCATTAGAACCCACCAAGATGTGTGACGACGAAGAGGTTACCGCCCTGGTGTGCGACAACGGTTCAGGCCTGGTCAAGGCTGGCTTCGCCGGTGATGATGCTCCCAGAGCCGTCTTCCCCTCCATCGTTGGTCGCCCCCGTCACCAGGTATGCCCAGCAGAATTTTATGCTTCACTTTTGTTAATAGCAATCACATGCACAATCTATAGCCATTGCAACATTTTTAAACTGCCATTTTTCTTTTTCCAGGGTGTCATGGTGGGTATGGGTCAGAAGGACTCCTACGTAGGAGATGAAGCTCAGAGCAAGAGAGGTATCCTCACTCTGAAGTACCCCATTGAGCACGGCATCATTACCAACTGGGACGATATGGAGAAGATCTGGCACCACACCTTCTACAATGAGCTCCGCGTTGCCCCAGAGGAGCACCCAACTCTGCTCACTGAGGCCCCCCTTAACCCCAAGGCTAACCGTGAGAAGATGACCCAGATCATGTTTGAGACCTTCAACGTCCCAGCCATGTATGTGGCAATTCAGGCTGTGCTGTCCCTGTACGCTTCTGGCCGTACCACCGGTGAGACATGGAACATGCTTTTAGATAGATATATATTTTTTAAATTCACAATATGTATGTTGTAATAATTTTATGGAATATCACTTGCAGTTTTACACATGCACAAATCCACACAATACATGCCAACATATTGAGGCGCTTTCTAACAAGTTGTTCTATATTTAAGGTATTGTGCTGGACTCTGGTGATGGTGTCTCCCACAATGTCCCCGTCTATGAGGGTTACGCTCTGCCCCATGCCATCATGCGTCTGGATCTGGCTGGTCGTGATCTGACCGACTACCTCATGAAGATCCTTACCGAGCGTGGCTATTCCTTCGTCACAACTGGTAATTTTACTTGCCAGTCATTTCTGTTTTGTTTTCCTGTTTATAACAGATAAAATTCTCTTCAGATGTGCCCTTCAACTCTAGTCTGTGCTGCATAGCGTGGGATGCAAAAGTCTAAGATCACATTTAATATTTGGAATTCTGTATTTCTAGATCATACAAATCTGTGCTGGGATAACATGATTTATCAGGTTTTGAAAAAATTTATGGAGTATGTACCAGCTCCACTGCATGCCATGCTGATAATATAATTTGAAATAAAAAAAAAAATTAAAAAAAGGTGTCAACCACTGATATTGATAAAGAATTCAAAATTGAAGCATGGTTGTTAATGTTGTTATGTTACAAACAAACAACTCACTCAATAATCTCTTTATAGCTGAGCGTGAGATTGTCCGTGACATCAAGGAGAAGCTGTGCTATGTGGCTCTGGACTTCGAGAATGAGATGGCCACTGCTGCCTCCTCCTCTTCCCTGGAGAAAAGCTATGAGTTGCCCGACGGCCAAGTCATCACCATTGGTAACGAGCGTTTCCGTTGCCCAGAGACCCTCTTCCAGCCTTCCTTCATCGGTGCGTACAGACAGACACTGTTAGAAAGTATTGTATTTTTCCGTACAGCTTTTAGTCTAAGTAACAATGGATCTGTTTCTAAACAGGTATGGAGTCTGCTGGAATCCATGAGACCGCCTACAACAGCATCATGAAGTGTGACATTGACATTAGGAAGGACCTGTATGCCAACAATGTCCTCTCAGGTGGTACCACTATGTACCCAGGTATTGCTGACCGTATGCAGAAGGAGATCACCGCCCTGGCTCCCAGCACAATGAAGATCAAGGTAATGCAGCTACGGTTATCCTCACACATGCTGCCATTTCACATTGATATAACAATAATTACTTCCATAACCTACCCAGCTCAAAGATCTTGCTTCTCATTTTGACAGATCATTGCCCCACCTGAGCGTAAGTACTCTGTATGGATTGGTGGCTCCATCTTGGCTTCCCTGTCCACCTTCCAGCAGATGTGGATCACCAAGCAGGAATACGATGAAGCAGGTCCCAGCATTGTCCACCGCAAGTGCTTCTAAATCCTCCATCGCCTTCATCTGCATCTGTCTGCTGTGGATCCCGCAATAGTGTAATTTATCATGGCGGGACAGCGCTGGTACAAATGTATTTTGTACCGAAGTGTTACTCGATGAACATGCTGCAAAGATAAACACAATCAAGACCCAGAAGACCATTATACCATGTTATCAAACATGAAACTGTAATATGTACATAAAAAGTCATTAATTTATTAAAGTACATTATTTGGTATTTGGTTTGTGAGACTTGTTTGTGTAAATAAATTCTTTCACTGGAAACTGAAAACTATAGCTTATCTTGATTAAAATAAGCAGTATATTCTAGGAGGACAAGGTATGTTCTAGTAGCTGTTTTTCAGAAGGCCTATACATAGTTAATTTTAGGAAAGTCCACATTACTAGCAGCTAGTTTGCTATTGAACTACTAGTAGGCCAGCTGATCATTAAATTGACACCAGCTCTATATACTTATATCTAAGTATTTAAGTAAAATCCATAGCGCAGTTTGCTATTGAACTACTAAAAGTCTATAAGATAAAATATGATAGATAAGATATGCAAGCAGCTTAATAAGAAGATCAAAGCAATATAGTCCGATCCATCCTATCAAAAATCCTGTTTAAATGGTTTTGGCTAATTAAAAAAAAAAAATGTTTAAAATGGTCTTTTATCACTTCTCATGTCCTTGAGAAAAGTGAAGGTTGAACACAGTATAACCCCAATGGATTGTGCTACATTTGCGTTCTCAAGAACCCGGATGGGTTTCTGACATTTGATCACCTGCAAAGACGAGAAATAGGTGGGGTGGGTAGATTTTGGAATGATAAAACACCATTCCTCGCACATACCAATTAATTTATACATATTTAACTAATATTATTGTTTCAGGAATTAAAAACAAACAAACAAACAAACAAAAAAAAAAAACCCTTAAACATTTTTTGTTTAAGATTACTATTCATATCCCAGTAAATTAGGCAACAAATATAATTATTTATAAAAAAAAATATTTATACACATAAGTTATCACAACTGTGTCCGGAGTTTTATTGTATTTATGCAATATATATATATATATATATATATATATATATATATATATATATATATATATATATATATATATATTATTTAAAAAAATTTTTTTTTTTACTATTTTTACAAATGATATATGTTGCTTATAAGTTAAACAGTGTTTAAATAAAATGTAGCGTTCTATTGTAAATAAGTAATTAAAGTTTTAAACGTAGACAACACCTGTTGATCCATTCGAGTGATTTCCAACGCGTTTACCACAGGGCGGAGCTAAAGCGAAGCATTTTGTTTTACAACCAAGGCAAGGTTGACGTCTGCGCCATCTGTTTACCTTCGCGTCTTAACCAGAAATTGTAAGTAAATATCTCCCCTACATTATCAAACACGTCTCAGGTTAGTGTCAGCTTGTGTTACAATGTGTAAATCATAATTTCAGACTGCATTAAGATTGCAATCAGGTCCACTGACTGTTGAGTCAAATGAACACTTGCTTATAAATACTAGTACAAGGCGACGTTCCTCTAATCAACAAAGAAATAACATGCATTTGATGACGCCCCCAGAGCTGTCACGTTAGTGCATTTACATAGTATTTCAGTTAACCAGTGATATTTAACAAGTCGCCACAATTTTCAGCATGTAAAGATAAGCTCCTTTCAGTTTTAGGAGCCGTTAACACCGAATGCGTTTTTGCGTCCGTCCGTCCGTGCTGTTTTTCAGTTATATATATATATATATATATATATATATATATATAGGTTAACGTGCTAGACGCGACGGACGTCATATTTTAAGCGTCTCGCGCAGCAGTGCCGCGTTTTTTAGACGCCGTGTCAAATTAAAAAGAACTTCTCGAGACACCTGCGTTCTGTTCTATTCTTTGCGCTGCATCTTGACTGCATCTAGCTTTTTAACGCAAATACACGTTCGGTGTGAACGGCCCCTTACTTTGGATTGCAAAACATAATATGTGATACGTATGATAATTTACGAACCAATGTTTTGTGTTTCTTTATCTGTCGTTGATAGTAAAATATGTATTTATGATTGAAATCAGCAGATAAATGTATCGTCACCCAATAAACGCTAATAGGTCAAGAGGTTTAGAGAGCTCCGAGATGACGCCATAGTTTAAGTAGGCGTGTACAGGAAGGGGGCGTACAGCTGGCCAGCGATTGGTTTACTGTCGCGCCCTAGAATTCTGTTGCCATTGTGATTTGGTTTAAATATCTGGCGCGAGAGGCGGTCAAACGAAGTCAGAATTCCATAATGCATTTGCAAAACACTTGTCACCCGGCCTTTGCTACAATGTAACACATTTTATATTCCCGTGCAGCCAGTGAAATATGGTGACTAAGCGAATAAGGTCTGAATACATGAAGAAATTTAAGGACCCAAAATGGGAAACGTACGCAAAATGTTATGAGGATTTGCTGAAGTACAGATTGTCAAGACGACTGTTGGAGCAAGCACACAACCCCTGGTTTTGGGGAGAATGGGGAAGTGACACAGCGTCCAGTGGTAAATCTACTCCTCTTTGTCGGAATAAAGTCGAACCTCTGAGGCCCCATGATGAGACAGCAGAGCCAGCAGCTGAACCAGGACCACAAGAATTACAAGACAGAAAAACTGTTGAAACCAGTGAGTCCTAAGCTATAGAAATGTTCAAAAGAGTCACATTCCGAAGTGATGTAAAGATTTATCTTAAATAATGCATCTAAGTCACTTATGCTGTTCTAATGTGTACCTGAAGTGCTACTAATGTTTACTTAAAGTGATAGTTCACCCAAAAATGAAAATTCTGCCATCATGAACTTGCCATCAGGTTCCAAACCTTTATGACCTTCTTTCCTCCGTGAAACACAAAAGGAAATGTTACGTAGAGTGGCAGCCTCAGTCACCAATCACTTTCATTGTATAGGAAAAAAGATGCAATGAACGTGAACACACGAGACATGATCCTTTGAGTTCCACGGAAGAAAGTCAAACGGGTTTGGGACAACATGAGGGTGAGAAAATGGTGAATTGTTTTTGTTTTTGTTGATTTTCTCCCCTTTTCTCCCCAATTTTGGCATGCCCAATTCCCTATGTGCTCCAAGTCCTCATGGTGGCATAGTGACTCACCTAAATCCAGGTGGTGGAGGACGAATCTCAGTTGCCTCCACGTCTGAGACCATCAATCCGCATATCTTATCACGTGGCTTGTTAAGCGTGTTTACTGCGGAGACCTAGAGCGTGTGGAGGCTTCACGCTATTCTCTGCGGCATCCACGCACAACTCACCACGTGCCCCACCGAGAGCGAGAGCCATATTATAGTGACCACCAGGAGGTTACCCCAACGTGGATTCGAACTTGCAACTCCAGGTGTGGTAGTCAGCATCCTTACTTGCTGAGCTACCCAGGCCTCAATGGTGAATAATTAGAATTTTTGGGCGAACTAACCATTTAAGAAACTGGACGCACTAAAGATGTGCAACAATAATGTGCACTATGTTAATAGAAGTTACATTTTATGTTTGAACAAATAATACATAGTTACAAATTGCAGAAGCTGTTTTGTCAAAGTAGTCAAAAACTGGCCACGCAGACCATTTCTGAAATCATATAAATTAACAATTACCAGTATACACTGGCAGCCAAAAGTTTGGAATAATGTACAGATATTGCTCTTATGGAAATAAATTGGTACTTTTATTCACCAAAGTGGCATTCAACTGATCACAATGTATAGTCAGGACATTAATAAAGTGAAAAATTACTATTACACTTTGAAAAATATTTCAGAGCTTCTTAAGCTACTTCAAAGAGTTCTCATCAAAAAATACTCCACGTGCAGCAATGACAGCTTTGCAGATCCTTGGCATTCTAGCTGTCAGTTTGTCCAGATACTCAGGTGACATTTCACCCCACGCTTCCTGTAGCACTTGCCATAGATGTGGCTGTCTTGTCGGGCACTTCTCACACACCTTACAGTCTAGCTGATCCCACAAAAGCTCAATGGGGTTAAGGTTCATAACAGTATTTTTCAATTATCTGTTGTCCAATGTCTGTTTCTTTGCCCACTCTAACCTTTTCTTTTTGTTTTTCTGTTTCAAAAGTGGCATTTTCTTTGCAATTTCTTCCCATAAGGCCTGCACCCCTGAGTCTTCTCTTTACTGTTGTACATGAAACTGGTGTTGAGCGGGTAGAATTCAATGAAGCTGTCAGCTGAGGACATGTGAGGCGTCTATTTCTCAAACTAGAGACTCTGATGTACTATTCTCTTGTTTAGTTGTACATCTGGGCCTACCACATCTCTTTCTGTCCTTGTTAGAGCCAGTTGTTTTTTGTCTTTGAGACTGTAGTGTACACCTTTGTATGAAATCTTTAGTGTCAAGCATTGTATAGCCTTCTTTCCTCAAAACAATGATTGACTGATGAGTTTCTAGAGAAAGCTGTTTGTTTTTTGCCATTTTTGACCTAATATTGACCTTAAGACATGCCAGTCTATTGCATAATGTGGTAATTCAAAAACAAACACAAAGACAATGTTAAGCTTCATTTAACGAAACAAATAGCTTTCAGCTGTGTTTGATATAATGGCAAGTGAATTTCTAGTCCAAATTAGCAATTTAGCATGATTACTCAGGGATAAGGTGTTGGAGTGATGGCTGCTGGAAATGGGGCCTGTCTAGATTTGATCAAAAATGACTTTTTTCAAATAGTGATGGTGCTGTTTTTTTACATCAGTAATGTCCTGACTATACTTTGTGATCAGTTGAATGCCACTTTGATGAATTAAAGTACCAATTTCTTTCCATAAGAGCAAAATCTGTACATTATTCCAAACTTTTGGCCGCCAGTGTATATGGTACCTTACTAAATTAACTGTACAAAATCGATGCAAACTCTGTCTTTTATCAACAGAGCTAGTTACCCGAAATACTGAGCAGAGTCCTCAAGGCGAGGAGGAAGAGAAAAGCAGAGAATGCTCTCCTGCTCTCAACCCAGACCTAGAAACTGATACTCATACGCTGAACAAACCAAAGAGCAAACAACGCTCCTCACACAAGTGCACAAGATCAAAGGTCAAGCCTCATGCCACCAAAGACACTGACAAAGAAAATCGTCACCCTTTTGCCCTATATGGCTCAGGTGAGAGGCACACAGATATGGCCTCCAAGAAAACCCATAATGTTGGTCCAGCAGCATCAACCTCAGAGGTGAGTATCCTTTCACAGAGCATTGTACTGTATGTAAATCATAAGAGGCTCTTGAAAAGTCAGAAAACAACTGAAAAAAATTGTTACTAGGATAAAAATGTTATGGTTTGGTTTATACATACTATATTGTATTTTTAAGTTTAAAAGAAACAATTGGCTTTGCCAAGCAGATGATTGTTGTGAATTTAATAGAACACTCACACAAAAATGAAAACTCTGTCACCTTTTACTCACCCTCATGTCGTTCCAAAGCAATATGACTTTCTTTCTTTGGTGGAATACAAAAAGGGAATTTTTGAAGAATGTCCTGGCCAGTGGCCATTATACAGTATATTTACTAATACAATAAAAGTGAAAGGAGACTGGGCTTGTCAGTCTAAAAAAAAAAAAAACACCAAAAAAAAAAACACCATAAAACTGGTCCGAGTGACAGAACATACCAACATTAAAGTCAGTATTCACTAAAAGTGTTCCCCACAACTGTAGCTCTCAAATATGAAGGCATTAGAGATGTGAGAAGCAACATTGTTCATCATAACTGGCCAGTCAAATGGCATCAATATGCCATATTTGTTGTCTATATCGGGGGTTTTCAAACTTTACGCCACAACCCCCAAATATATTTCTCATGCGAGGGACTCCTAATATATAAAGGCAGCTACAGTATAGATTTTTATGTAAACCGACCCATTTATACTCTGGGGTGATAGTGATATTAAGACAATGTTGTTTCTGAAATTAAATAATTAGCTTTTATTTTTTTATTGAACTGAAGCCAAAACAGGTTATTATAATTGTCATTTAGAAAATATTTTTTTCCAAATATTACTTTCTACCCAATATTAGAATATTAGACAAATATTAGAATTTTGTTAGTATAGTATATTAATATTTGTTTTTTGCAGTAATTATTATTCTAAAGCAGCTTAAAGGGATAGTACACCCAAAAATGAAAATTCGTTCATCATTTACTCACCCTCATGCCATCCCAGATGTGTATGACTTTCTTTCTTCTGCAGAACACAAACAAAGATTTTTAGAAGAATATCTCAGCTCTGTAGGTCCATACAATGCAAGTGGATAGTGATCAGCACTTAAAAGCTCCAAAAAGCACAGACAGTTGTAGTAAAAGTGATCCATATGACTCCAGTGGTTAAATGTCTTCTAAAGCGAAACGATTATTTTGGGTGAGAAACAGACAATATTTCACTACTTTTCACTATAATTGTTTGTCAAGTCATTTTTATTTGTATAGCGCTTTTCACAATACACATAGTTTCAAAGCAGCTTTACAGGAAATCATGCATTAACAAAAACAAAACAAAAAAATGAAACTGTAATATAATGTCTTACAGTGATCATTGTGTAGTTTGATTAAATATGATTGTAAATTCTGTATACAAATTAAATAAATAATAATTGTATTTAGAACCCCTGTGAGCAAGCTAAAGGCGACTGTGTCAAGGAACACAAAACTCTATAAGATGTTGGTTAATGGAGAAAAATAACCTTGGGAGAAACCAAACTCACTGTGGGGGCCAGTTCCCCTCTGGCTAAACAACATGAATATAATGCCAATATTAGTTATTTGTGTACAGTGCAAGTCATGGTTTAAAATGTGTAAATAAAGTAAGTGTTAAGGTCCAGTGTTTAAAAAAAAAAGAAAATATTTTTTATGAACTTTAATGACTAATGTCTTTGAAGTCCATCCTGGATTAACTGCAGAAGTTTACATAGATGCATTGTCCTTTGTTAGTTGGCTGATGAAGGCTTTTGTTGGCAGTTAAATGATAGTCTATGTATTTATGTAGTCCATTACAAGAGTGTAGTCCATCATTAGACGAAGGTGATGCAGGCAGAGATAAATTATGAGGTGCATCGCAGTTCAACCTGCAGGGCATTTTGGTGAGGTTCGGTGGGGTCCATCCTAAGTCCAAGGTTCAGGCAGTGGCATATGAAGTATCCGATGTCTTACAGTTGGAGTTGGCATCAGTTCATCCTCTGAAGTAAAAAAAAACGGAAGTGATGTCTGGCTAGCACCGGCTGTAGTTTGTCGCCATCACTCAGCGACACGTAGCAGTGGAGTCCAACACCAAGCAGGAACGGAGCTGGATCTGGCCGGCTCTGGTAACCTCGGGGGTTGAGACAAGGAAACAAATAGAATAATATTAGCATAGATGCCATTCAATTTTATGCAGAGTTATAGATCATGCTGGATATTTCTGGTTCGGGCAGACCTAACTAAAGCAGCCTAATTGTGATTTGATGGATAAATTAGGTGTATGCCTGGCTAAATAGATGAATCTTTAGTCTAGACTTAAACTGAGTGAGTGTGTCTGCATCCCGAACACTGTTAGTGAGACTGTTCCATAGTTTGGTTGCTCTCCAGTGTGCGGCTATGAGGGGACCCAGTTCATGCAGCCTCTGCATGACGTAAGCACGTTGGCATGTTCACGCGAGAACTGGCGCGATACAACCGGAAGTGCAGCTCGATTTGTTTACAAGAGAATGCTGTTCACAAGCTTCATTGTTTTTGCTTTAATTTGAACATGCCAGCACGATAGGCAGCATGAACTGGGTCCCCTCATGGATGCGCATTGGAAAGCAACTGGATCATTTCACCCTATCATTTCTGTGTTGGTGTGTTCCTCATTGTGGCTGATAGATTGATTTTATTTTATAAATAAAAAAAGCTCTGTGTCTTAGTCTCACCCATTCATTTCCTATGACGGGTCAAATTTGACCGGGAACAGTATGTCTCACTTTTTTTTTTTTTTTTTTAAGACCACTTAAAGTCATCAAATCAAGTCTAGTTTGTGTGTGTGTGTGTGTGTGTGTGTGTGTGTTCATATGGCAAGTGGAGGAAAAGTAACCAAGCCTTGTACTGCTCCGATGAAGGAAACCATTTACACTGTAAAAAAAAATAATTTTTTTTTTAATTTTCTGGCAGTAGGGGTGCTGGAAAATGTCAGAAAAGTACTGTCAGATTAAAAACATAGATAAACTGTTAAAAAAAAAAAAACAACAACAAACAAAAAAACAGTAATTAGCTTTACCATAATTTTACCAACGTTTATTACTGTAATTCTACAAGAAATCTCCCTATAATTCCTTGAAATCTTTTACTTTTAACATATATTAATTGTTAGAATAGTCATATACCTCTAAAACACAGAATAATTATCTTTAAAAGAATGATAAAGAAAAGCTTTCGTACAGATAATTACTGTTGTTATTACAAAAAATACTGTAAATCTAACACCATTTATATATAAAACACACACACAAAAAAAGTACTTTGCGAAAGCCCAGGTATAAATTAACTGTCAGAATTCAAATACATTAATAAACTGTCAAAATAAATGCATTTTCTGTCTCTAAATGTAGGTTAACTGTACTTTTGCATTGTGTCATTCTTCATTTAAAAAATATAAACTGCAAAAACTTAATTATGTTATTGAAGCAGGATAAGATCTGTCTGCATAATACTTTAAAATCACTGAAATAGTTAAAGTTTTGCAGAAGTTGCCCCAAAAAAATTAAAAAATCTTAGAATTAAAACTTTATGCCTTTAGCAACATTTTGGAAAATATTTCGCAATACTAATTAAAAAATACACCACTCATTGAGTCTTTTTTTTTTATTTTTTATTTTTTATTAGCAAAAACAACATACAAATCCTTTTGTTCAGCATATTACAAGAACTCATGTGCAACGGCTTTAAATGCTTAAGCATATTTTTCACACAACACTTTTGTTGCTTTTTTCACTGGTTCATAATTTTTTAAAGCTGACAAACCAATCTCTAAAATGTTTTTGCTGTGGGAACAACAGCTTTTGTTTTCCGCCCCTGAACAAAAATACTATGGCCTTTTTGCCTAAACATAATATGAATTAAAACATAATCAAACACACACACGCATGCAGTGGTTCCACGTGATTGAAACAAGTTCTCTTAACTAACTTGAATGAATGGTGTTCGTTTAATTTGAATGATTTTCATTTAACTTGAATCAGTTATGTTCTTCTACATTTAAGCCTTCTTGTCTTGTTTAGCCTACATGTTTATATCACGTTTGATGTCGTAAAGTCGATTAGGTCAAGTTACTAGAACTCTGTATAATGCCAATTATAAATGTCAGTTCTATTTTGTCATTTTTCAGTGACTGTCAAACGAGACTACAGAGGCAGCACACGGTATGAAACTATTCCATTTAATGGAAAAAAGTTCTGAAGTCTGTTATACATACCACATTCAAAGCATAAGGGAATACAGGTTCAATACAAGTTAAGCTCAATCGAAAGCATTTGTGTCAGTTTTGATTACCACAAAACTATTTTGACTCGTCCTTCCTTTTCTTTAAGTGAGGCACTTACAATGGAAGTAAATGTGGCCAATTTTTGGAGGGTTTAAAAACACTGTAAACCCGTATAAGTTCTACTAACTTAAAAGATTTGAGGCAACTGATTGCCTTTACATTTACAAGTATCAAAACTTAAGTCTCAAGTATGCATAACTTGTTTTTCTTAGAAACTATAAATTAAAATAAATGATTTTGGTCCAATCAAAATATGCAATTACTAATGTTTATTTTAATTAACCACAACTCAAAATGTAACGTTCTGCAAACTTAATATATTTATACAACTTTAAAAAAATATACGTTTTTGAAATCATGAATATGCTTTGTATTACCTTATTTTTTTTAAGCCATGTTAACTTAATAAACTATATAATTTTAGGTGACTTGAAATGTGCTAGTAGTATTACTTAATGTTTTGCAATTGCATTTTTTCAAGTTTCCTTAAATATGAAAATTTTTCAACTTAAACATAAAAAAATATAAAGAAACTGCATGTAGTAAACATATTTAATATAAAAAGACAAGGTACAATTATTGACAAAACATGAGGCACAACACTGAAAAAAACAAATTTGACAGCGACAGGGTAAATTGTCTACAGCTGCATTAGTGTTGCACATCCTTCAATGTTAAATCCTTATAAAGCCACCTGTCTTTAAAACTGTCTTGGGTAACTCAGATCCAATGCATAAATCAGTCCAAACGTAAAAAGAATTCTGAAAAGCTTGGGCAGGTGGGTGATGACTTCACTTTCAAGAACAATGAAATTTCTGACCAGATTGTAGTGAATTGCAGCATCTGTGAGTTCTCTGACCGCTGTTAACAGGGCAACTGCTGAATCTTCAGCCCTGAAATGCAGAAATAGAAAAAAGTGGCAAAATTAAATAATTTATTCAAATCTGTTTCAAAATACACACCTACATAAAAGAATAGTTCACACAAAAATGATGTCATTATTTACTCACTTGTTTCAGACCTGTATGACTTTATTTCTTCCATGGAACACAAAAGCTTTGTTTTTGTTTTTTTATAAATCATCTTCTTTAAAAGGATAGTTCCCCCAAAAATTCTCTCATCATTTACTCACCCTCATGCCATCCCAGATGTTTATGACTTTCTTCTGCAGCACACAAATGAAGATTTTAGAAAAATATATCAGCTCTTTAGGTCCATACAATGCAAGTGAATGGTGAACAGAACTTTGAAGCTCGACGAATCAAGTTCACCAGAAGTCTTTTCTGACTCCAATGTCTTCTGATGAGATATAAAGTCATCAGCGAAGACTGTGCCGATCAAGTTGCATGTGTGTTTGGTAGATTCTGGTTTGTAAAGCGCTACTCAGCAAACACCTAATACAGAGATAAGAAAGGCTAGTTACATTCACAATGGATTGAAAGACATCCCTACAAATGATCAAACTTGTGCATGTACACAACAGTTTATGTTGCCCATTTAGATCAAATAAAGAAATATGGCTATTTTACAGTAAACACACACACACACACACACACACACACACTTGTTACTTACCTCGGAAACAAAATACATCCACCTTGTTCAAACTAGATCTGGAAACTAGTCCAAACAAGTCCTTTAAGCTCTCAATATTCTTTAGAATGGGGAGAAAACTGAATAGCATATAAGTCAATTAGTTAAATTACACAACAGTAACCTTAAAAAAAAAAAAAAAAAAAAAAACGTAATTTAATCTTAAGAGTCACAGGCTAACTCCACTAAACAAAAATTCCTCAATGTTAAAATGCTTGTAAAATGTAGAAATTGTACCTCTGTTGATCCACCGAGGAGCTGCTTTAGTTAAGCATGTGCTGCATCATTTAAAATAATATCCTGTAGATGGACAAAACGCTCTTTAGATAACTGTTGCTGTTTATTTTGTATTCTACATATCCTAAAATATCATCATTAAACTGAAGTTAAACTAAGACTAAACCAGCAACTTGCTGTATGTCTCCTTCCAACATTAAGGACTGTTTGGGATATTTATGTAAATACATCTCAATTTAATAATTGTGTAGTTCACGTAACTTAAAGTTTTTAATGTACTTACTTTGCACATCACATAAAAATTTTAATTGAGTCTTTCAATACACAATAAGTTAATTTCGTTCATTCAGGCCAAATCTTTTTTTAATTGCCATTATACGTTGTATTTTGGAATGATAGTGATATGGGAATGTAGTGATGGGTAATTTATGCTTGATTTACATGTCATATAAATGTAAGGAAGCGTAAAACAGTTAACTTTTTTAATTTAACTCTATGGTTTTACACAGGTTTTTATAACATGAAATGCGTTTATTTAACAATAAAATCTATTGTACAATACGTACAATACCAATGTAGTAGTAAAGTGAAAGTTAAAATCTGATAGAATTAAGTTTTTAACTGTCTCAGGATAGTCAATACCTGTGTTTTTTCAGTTTATGTATGTAAAATAGTGGTTATGCAAAATGACAAAATCTTTCTTTAGTCATATTTTCTTGCAATTATACTTTTTGAAATGTATTATTAACAGTATTTTTATGTATTTGACAGTGATATATCGGCATAACAAAAGCACTTTTTTGTAAAATTAGAGAAAATGATGCTACTTTTGTCAATAAAGAATACTTTATTTTTACAGTTAGTTTTGTTAAAATTGTCATTTAAAAGCTGTTAAAAAACAGATATTTAATGAATTCCATTTATACAGAAATTTTTAGTTAAATCACATGACACATTTCGATAAACAGTTTATTCTTGTAATTTTAATACAATTTTCCTGTCATTTTGAAATACAGGGGAAAATGTAAAATGTATTGATAAAAACTGTAAAAAATAAAATAAAATAAAAATATTTAGTGTCATTTAAAAAATCAAAAATGAAAAGTAAAAAAAAAAAAAAAAGAAGTCAAAAATGACCCAAACAGTAATGGAGGGGTGAATGTCAGTCTGTTCCTCACAAAAAGCAATTGTATAGCTCGTCTAGAAGAAATGGAATATAGCACGTCACATGGACCAATTGTATGATTCTTAACTGGTGTTTTTTTTATATTTTGGAGCTTGACATACCCAGTCCCCATTCACTTTCATAAGGAAAAAATGGCAGCAAGAAAATTCTTCAAAATTCACCTTTTGTTCTCTACGGAAAATTCATTCAGATTTGGAACAACATGAGGGTGAGTAAAGCATTTCTGGTTGAACTAACCCTTTAAGTACTTCTTGTTTCATGCAATCTCTCTTCTGTCTAGATCCATGAATCAGCTTTGCGAGCAAAAACCAGACGGGAGGTGGAAAATCAGATAAAGAGAGTTGACAAACAGAGAGCAAGATCTGCTGACATAGAAATGAACAGAAGCAAGGTTGTCCCTGAATACAACCCCTGGATGACAGAGTACATGCGCTGTTTCTCTGCTAGGTCTCGGTAGAATTGATTTAATTAATACTTTGGAAGAAAATGTCTGTGACTATCTGAACCACTCAGGCTTAAAACCCTGAAACATTCCAGGTGATGGCTGGTGAATCTATCCAGCTAACTTGCCGTCTTCAAAAATGGGTCACAATGATTTCAACTCTGATTTTAACGCAGGGGTTTTGAAGGGTTTATTTACAACAATGGACAGGTTACATTTACTGCATATCAAACATGATATCACAATCCTTTGATGCTGCAGGGCATTGTCAAACAATCACAAGCCTTGTTGCTTGAATTTTGTATTAATAAGTCACATGGATGTACAGGCCACAAGATTTATTGTCTTTACACTCTCAGCCATACTGTTGAAGTAAATTTTGAACAATTATTTAAGTGTTCAGTAATTGTTAGACCGTTACTGGCAAATGTTGTAATGTGAATTATAAATTAACTAAATTATTTGTGTTATACTGATTAATATTTAGGGTCAGTGTTTTGTACTTTCCAGTGTAAATCAAGTCACAATTTTTTAAATGGGCTGCCTCACACTGGCAGTCCAACAGTAAAACTAATACTTACTTCCTGAGATATATTAGATTTGGTTTGTTGTTTGTGTACACTCATGGTGCATTTCACAGGGTGTTCTAGCTGAACAGTAGTTAATATCATTACAATGTAGAAGCTGTCACTGGTTTCTGAAGCATGTAATGTACACAAATCATGTTTAAGGATATCAACTCTAAAAATTAGTTACATACACAAGGAAAACAAAATTCCAGTAGTTCAGTCTTAGACAGATTTCATCATCAAACATACGTTTCATTCAGTGTGATGTGATTTAGTATTTAGTGGCACTCAGGTATTTCATTCAGGAATGATGCAAAGATGACAATTATTTATACAAGGGTATTTAACTCATTTGAAAATTGATGTCAGTAATTATTATATTTGGTTCAGTATCTTTAATTGAAGAAGGCATGCGTTATATAAACAAATGACAGATTTTGTTTTCCACAGCTTTTCCAATGTCAATTCTGACATATAGCAATGTATTATGTGAATAGTGTTGTTTTTACTGCAAGAGTAATGAAGCCATAATGTTCATTAAACACTCATACATTAATAAATATACAGGTGCATCTCAATAAATTAGAATGTCGTGGAAAAGTTCATTTATTTCAGTAATTCAACTCAAATTGTGAAACTTGTGTATTAAATAAATTCAATGCACACAGACTGAAGTAGTTTAAGTCTTTGGTTCTTTTAATTGTGATGATTTTGGCTCACATTTAACAAAAACCCACCAATTCACTATCTCAAAAAATTAGAATACATCATAAGACCAATAAAAAAAACATTTTTAGTGAATTGTTGGCCTTCTGGAAAGTATGTTCATTTACTGTACATGTACTCAATACTTGGTAGGGGCTCCTTTTGCTTTAATTACTGCCTCAATTCGGCGTGGCATGGAGGTGATCAGTTTGTGGCACTGCTGAGGTGGTATGGAAGCCCAGGTTTCTTTGACAGTGGCCTTCAGCTCATCTGCATTTTTTGGTCTCTTGTTTCTCATTTTCCTCTTGACAATACCCCATAGATTCTCTATGGGGTTCAGGTCTGGTGAGTTTGCTGGCCAGTCAAGCACACAACCCCATGGTCATTTAACCAACTTTTGGTGCTTTTGGCAGTGTGGGCAGGTGCCAAATCCTGCTGGAAAATGAAATCAGCATCTTTAAAAAGCTGGTCAGCAGAAGGAAGCATGAAGTGCTCCAAAATTTCTTGGTAAACGGGTGCAGTGACTTTGGTTTTCAAAAAACACAATGGACCAACACCAGCAGATGACATTGCACCCCAAATCATCACAGACTGTGGAAACTTAACACTGGACTTCAAGCAACTTGGGCTATGAGCTTCTCCACCCTTCCTCCAGACTCTAGGACCTTGGTTTCCAAATGAAATACAAAACTTGCTCTCATCTGAAAAGAGGACTTTGGACCACTGGGCAACAGTCCAGTTCTTCTTCTCCTTAGCCCAGGTAAGACGCCTCTGACGTTGTCTGTGGTTCAGGAGTGGCTTAACAAGAGGAATACGACAACTGTAGCCAAATTCCTTGACACGTCTGTGTGTGGTGGCTCTTGATGCCTTGACCCCAGCCTCAGTCATTCCTTGTGAAATTCACCCAAATTCTTGAATCGATTTTGCTTGACAATCCTCATAAGGCTGCAGTTCTCTCAGTTGGTTGTGCATCTTTTTCTTCCACACTTTTTCCTTCCACTCAACTTTCTGTTAACATGCTTGGATACAGCACTCTGTGAACAGTGTTTGTGGCTTACCCTCCTTGTGAAGGGTGTCAATGATTGTCTTCTGGACAACTGTCAGATCAGCAGTCTTCCCCATGATTGTGTAACCTAGTGAACCAAACTGAGAGACCATTTTGAAGGCTCAGGAAACCTTTGCAGGTGTTTTGAGTTGATTAGCTGATTGGCATGTCACCATATTCTAATTATTTGAGATAGTGAATTGGTGGGTTTTTGTTAAATGTGAGCCAAAATCATCACAATTAAAAAAACCAAAGACTTAAACTACTTCAGTCTGTGTGCACTGAATTTATTTAATACACGAGTTTCACAATTTGAGTTGAATTACTGAAATAAATGAACATTTCCACGACATTCTAATTTATTGAGATGCACCTGTACATTCCACCGTCTGATTTATGATACATGGAAGCTAGTTTGAAGGGTGTTTAGAAATGGTTTAAGTGCTTAGTCTGCCTGTGAATCTTGAGATATGTTTGAATGTGTAACATTAACAGTAGGCTGGTGTTACAGTTCCACTACACTAATGGGATTAGTGTGATGAGAAACCCCTTTAAAGAAGCAATTTGGTAGTTTCTAAATGTTTCATAGTGTTATGTCCTAATATATTTAACAGGTTGTTCTGTATAAAGGGAGATATTATTGGTTGGTTTAATAGTTGTGAACTGGCTTAACTGAATAATAAAGTATAACATTTGTTTAGAGCCAAATTATGGATGGAAATACTTCTTATGTTTGCATTCAAGGATTGATTGTACATAGTTCACTACATTTTTAAAAGGGCATACCATTAATACAAGTATAAAGCTCACTAATACATATCAATACAAGGTGAATTCATACAGTAGCTATCAACTCATTACAGTATTCTGTCCCTGGACATCAAAATTCTCCAAGCCTGCCATGGTTATTTCCATACATTACTGGAAAAAGCTGGTGGAAACTGGCAAGCATAAACCACGTGTTAGAGCCAGGGGTGAATCTTCTGTTTTAACAAACAAAGAGAAATTTGAAAGTCTGGCAATACCTCCCTTATAGCCCGCATGGAACAGATTTTAAAAACTGTTTCATTTTCATAAAAAATACTTGCATATGACTGTCCAGCATAATAAGCTTGGAAGTTTGTCATTGGTTCACAAACTGCCAAACGCATTACACAAACACTGATTTTAAATTTAGGAGCCAGGTTTGTGTTCTTTTCTCACTAAATGAAACTTTGTTACAACAAAATGTTTTTCCAGAACTTTCATTACAAAAAACTTTAACAATAAAAAAGCCTATGATCCAACTGTGTTTCTTATCATCTTGATTCTAAGTAAACACTTCCTGTGATCACTACTACACAGAATTAGCCAAATTCGAATTTGTTTGTGTGGTGGTCAATGTAAAGTGGAGATTGTTGGATTAAAGATGAACTTGGAAGGAATCAAATGCCATTCAATCCAGTGTAAAACATAACTATTTTGAATCTGTCCCATCTCAAATTCTTACAAACAAAAATGCTTGATATAATGGCATAGACCTTTTGATGCACTGTTTTTTAAAATATTTAAGAGTAGATAAGGGATCATAGAGAATTAAATATATAATCTCAAAAAAAAAAAAAAAAAGAGGACAATACAATGTTGTTTTGAAAACAATGAATTGCTTTAAACACATTGGTATCATTCCAACGAATATCTAAGATTTGGAAAGCAGCACTAAAAATGCTTTACAATAAATATACGTAACACTGAGACTTTGAAGCTGATCATACTGACACGTTATTACAGTGTGATATGTAGGTAAGTGTGTTGTGGCCATTTACAATATATTTTGAATGTAAATGATTGAGCATGAAACTTAGATGTCAAAAGCCACTTTTATAAAACATATGTTCTAGTATGTTTCCTACAAAACATACTAACATTAAAAAAGGACAGAGAGAAACAAAATAAAATACCCTTAATTATATATATTTTAAAAGCAAATTATGTGTTGCCGATGCACGATCAATTTCATTGATTATATTTACAGGTGCGTGCTAAAGAGCAGTAATGCAGTATGCCCAAGCTATATGTGTGCTGTATATAGTAATTTATGATAATGTTATAGTACTGCGACCATGAAACATGCTCCATGGTGATAATATAATTTCTTCTCTACACAAGATCTACTGTACATAAGAGGGAAAGATGGGGCAGGGGCTCAGTGCAGTATTCTCAGAGTCAAGGGCCAAGTCTCTTAACTACCCTCTAAGTTTCGGGTATTGTAGATGTCTTTGCCTGGGCCCGAAGGGACAGTAAACTTTTTCCGGAGTCTTCTGGAGTGCAGGGAGACCCCTGGCATGTCTGAACAGAAAGTAAGGTGAGGGAAACAGTCACTCCACCATGATGAGCCTTAAGTCACACTCCCCATTAATGTCCTCCTTGTGTTCATAAAACCTGCCTTGGACAAAGACACAGATAAAGGGTTCTTTGAGCCATGGAGAACATGTGTTTAGAGGCATGTAGTCAAACAAGCTGAATTCCGGTAAATAGGTAATGAAATGCGCAAACTTTGGGCATGTCACTCGGATGCATCATATCACTAGTTTTATATACATAGAAGTCTAATCAGTGATTCTAGGCCATTTTAGGTGAGAAATACTGTTAAAATCAACAGTAAATTAAGGATTTTCCTTAACTAAGTATAAAACAACATGATGTCTAAAGTAAATTATGGGTTGTTGAGCAAAACTATTTGTGAACCACTGCTTTAGATTTGACTGAAAGGGATAGTTCACCCAAAAATGAAAACTCTCATCATTTACTCACCCACATGCCATCACAGATGTGTGACTTTCTTTCTTCAGCAGAATATCTCAGCTCTATAGGTCCATACAATGCAAGTGAATGGTGATCAGACCTTTGTAGCTCCAAAAAGAACAAAGGAAACGTAATCCATATGGCTCCAGTGGATAAATCCATATCTTCAGAAGCGATATAATAGGTGTGGGTGAGAAACAGATAAAAATTCAAGTCTTTTTTTTTTTTTTTTTTACTCTAAATCTCCACTTTCACTTTTACATCTTAAAGTCACATGTTGGGCCTGTTTAGTTTCACATTCACATCTGAAAGTGAAAGTTAAATTGAAGATTTTAGAGTAAAAATAAAGGACTTAAATATTGTTCTGTTTCTCACCCACATCTATCATATCACTTTTAAAGATATGGATTTAACCACTGGAGTTATAAGGATTACTTTTATGCTTCATTTATGTGATTTTTGGAGCTACAAAGATCTGATCACCATTCACTTGCATTGTATGGACCTACAGAGCTTAGATATTCTTCTAAAAATATTTGTCTGTGTTCAGCAGAAGAGAGAAAGGTATACACATCTGGGATGACATAAGGGTGAGAAAATTATAAGAGAATTTTCATTTTTGAGTGAGCTATACCTTTAAGCGAAGTAGGATCTAGCAAACTGATTGTGCAATATGCCTAAGGAACAACGTTGACTTAAAAGTCAGCAGGCCCAAGATCAGGTAATTATATAGATGGTCTAAATGAGGAACTTCAGTGAATCTTCCACAGACACCTTGAAACTCTATTTCTAGCTTGCATTCTAGGGAAACCAAATAAGGCACCTCAGAAACCTGACATGCTAAGACTCTGGGAGGGATGAGGAGTATGTGGAGTTAAATATATCCATTACTCTGTTTCTCATGTGGGTGTGTGGCATTTGACTGATCAGCCTTAGCAGAGGGTCAAGGGGCTTGGAACACTTGTTTGTCTCCCAGAGGGGGTAGATTCAAGAAGGTGAACCATGTGTGTGTGTGTGTGGATCGCGGGTGCTGTGTCATCTTCAGTCTTAAGTAAGGCATGCAGAAGTAAACTTGAGCAGCATTTGGGGGGTGTGAATGACAAAAATAGCACGTCATCTTGAAGAGAGCTCCTCCCCACTAGGGCATGCCAAATACAGTACAGATGCTGTGGAGCTCCAACCAAGCTCCTTTTACAGACAACAGTAAAAGGAAAGGCACTATTTTATGAGACGGCTGGGGTCGTAAGGGGCCATTCAGACCGAACACTTTCTTGTGCTAAAAAAAAAAGCTAGATGTAGTACAACAAAACAGAATACTGGTGTCTCTAGATGCATTTTTAAAAGTTTTTTTAACTTGCCATGGCATCTAAAAAACATGGCACTACTGCACGAGACTGCACAACTCGTGCTTTAACTTTTAACTTGCCTATTTTTATACTTTTAGACTGTAAAGTTGTTTTTTGTAACATTGCTGTGGAACAATATGAATTTTGAAAAGCACTATACAAATAAATTGAATATAATAGACCAGAAATGCAAAAAATTATACCCTTGGAGTACTTGTTTTTTAGTCCACTATCATATTAGATAGACTGTATCTTACTTTGTTGATATTTTAAGACAAGTAACCTTTTCTCAACTCTCTTTTCCAGCTGTATAAATTAATTAAAATTAAAGTCCACAATCAAGACTGAAAGTTTAAAATGTTATTAAATAATTGAATAAGGACAAGAACACTGTGAAAAGAAAGCAACCACTAACTACACGGAACATGCAACATAAATCTATTATGCAGGGAATGATGTCTTGGGTAAAGTGAATAACTGTATCTGATTAAATCTGAATGCAGCTCTGCTATTTTTAGTGTATGTTGCCATTTGTGAGTGTTACAGAGGGCAAGCAAAAAAAAGAGAACACTGTGCCATGATCATACATTCAAAATGTGAGGTGTGTGCACTTGTCAGTCATCTTATTCAACTGAGAACTCTTTCTATTTGATATCACCATCAAGTATATCATATTGCAACATGTAGATAAATACCGGTAATAACAAAAAGTATTGCACATCCCAATGTACAGGAAGTATATAAACCACTCTGGATAGTGTTTGGATTGTGACAAACTTCTAACATTAAAACCTCAGCTCTCAAAAACAGTTTTTTGGTTGACTAAATTAGGAAGCAGAAACAGGCAGTAAACCCTCTGAACATTCACCTGGTCGGTCAGCTGTCTGGAGATCTGTGCTAACAGCCACACTCTTGCACGCTCTCTGCCTGAGCCCGTCTGGGAGAACGCAGCTGCCGCAACGCTGCATCTCCATACTGGATTCCAGAACCCATCCGCTCCGGGTCCAGCTCTCCTACACAACAAAATGACAAGCACAGTAGCTCGAGTGAATTGTTTTTAAGAAGCTTATAAGTATGAATAAAATGACCTGGTAGTTTTGTACCTGACTCTATTTTGTTTAGGATTTTCCGAGCACATTGGACAAAGGCTTCCTCCACATTCTCCCCTGTTAGTGCACTTGTCTCCAAAAACATGAGCTCTGGAAAGTAGAGATACTGTACCTTAATTTTGTTATATTAGTAATAATCAGAATTTATTACATTCTATAAACTATAAAAGACTTCAAGCTGAAGTGCGTAATTTTTTCACTGATGAAATACTTCCAGTTTTAAATATCCCACCTTAAAATGCAGAGACAACTACATATATATTAAGCCATTTGTAGGTTGCTGAAAAGGGCAAAGATCACACCCCTACAGCAGTGTAAACATTGCTTTGTTTATTTGAGCATCCCGACCAACCCTGAAACCAACGGTGCTAATCTGGGGCCGGGACAATCTGTTTCCGGCCAATGGAAAAAATGTGGAAGCATTTGGGAAACCTGTTTGAAAACAATCATTATTTTTGCAATTCTGTTTGGTGACGCAAGTGGTGCAGAAATTACACAGTTCTGCTTTAAAGATATTGTTTTCATTGATAAAGATCCCATAAACAGTCCAGTGCACAAATAACTCATCACTGTTTAGATTCTGAAAATGCCCTTTTGATCTCAATGGAGTCAGTTCTGAGTCTGTACTGTCTCACTGATGACCAGTCTTCATGCTGATGTTAGTAATACTATCCCACAGTGACCTCTTGTGGCACAGTCACACAGGGTTCCCACTCTTTTCAATCAATGAATTTCCATGACTTTTCCGTGACTTGAAAGCTAATTTCCACGCCCAAACATTTAGCCTTTCATTCTGAAAATGGCACTAAAATCAAAAAAAAAAGAAGAAAGATATGAAGTAGACTGTTTTCAATAGTCATCTTCATCCTGCAGCTGAACAGCTCTGAAAATAAATAATAACCATAGTGATTTGCTTCTATTGATATCAAACGCCATTAGCATGTCGAATTAATGTTTACATTTGAGTGCGCGTGCACGTTAAACAGTGCCTACGTTGCATGGAGAGATGAGAGGGAAATGCACGGACAGAGCTGGACTTACAGTCTTATAGAAATGAACTGTTGATTTCATGTGTTCCAATGTGTGGATTGCTAATTTTCAATAACATGTTAAAATGAAAAAACTGGGAATTTTGTGCACTGTGATTGTGAACTGTGGAATGTGCGGGCCATCAGGCAGTCCTTACTGTCGAGCCCTGCGTCAGGTATTCTAAATAACATGATATATTTTAAACTCTTCACCCTGTGTTTTTAACCCAGTACAACATAACACCCCGATTAAACATTTTAGGACAGAGCATAATAAATAAAAATATATTAACTATAAAAAAAAAAAATCCATGATTTTTCCATGACTTTGAAGATTTTATTAATTTACATGACTTTTCCAGGCCTGAAAAATCACAGCTTTAAAATTCCCTGATATTTCCAGGTTTTCCATGTCCGTGGGAACCCTGGTCACAATACGCATTCAGCTCTATCTATTATTACAAGCAAACTGTTTTTATCTATAAACATGTCTTCATTTATCTACAATGGTTGATTGAAACAAGCAGGTAACTGCTGGTCTGACATACGCACCATTCTCTTGAGCGAAGCGTGAGGCTTCCAGGAAGGTGACTTCACGATCAGCATCCAGATCCTTCTTGTTTCCACACAGTATGATCACAATGTTCTGGCTGGCCAGCATCCTGGCATCTGTCAGCCAGTTGGTCAGAGCATTGTACGTTTCTCGACTAACATCCAGACAGAGACAGAGTTAGAGAGTGATAAATCGATACAGTCTAAACATCTGGAGACACTCCAGAATCCAAATGTATTTAAGTCTAGCCAAACTTCCACACATATATGATAAAAAAAAAGAAAGAAAAGAGATCAATATACATAATACATTTTATTTATGCAAAGGGTCTAGATATGCAATTATAACTTTACCTAGTGATGTCATACACCAGAAGAGCCCCTGCTGCTCCCCTGTAGTAACTGCGTGTAACAGACCTGAGGAGAAAAATCATTTCTAACATTAAAACCTTTAGAACATCTGCAACAACAGACTGCCAAATTTAGTGCTAGACCAATATATTAAACAAGCCAATTAAATGGCAGATAATATCGGACCATATGAAAATTAGCTGCATTTCAATTAGTATTATTAATGGATCATGCACATTTTCTTTTTTCAAATATATATCAGTGAGTTTTTAATAAATATTATGTCAATTAAATGTTTGTTTGTTTAATTTTAGCAACTTTTTGCACTCATCGGCCATCAATGCATTGTTTTTGGCATTATATCAGCAATTACTACAAGCCATTTAAAAATCTATATCTTTCGACCACAAGTCAAATCACATATGCTCACAATAGCTGGATTGTTTGGCTAACAATAACCATAACAGTAACAGTTACTACTACTGTAGTTCAGACATCCATCAACATCAGCCAGATTTACACTTTCCTATTTTGTTGAATTTGTTACTGAAATAACTACATCATGTTATCTTTGAGATATTAGGTCTCGTAATTCTGAAATGAACATGTAGGACAATATTTCACTGCAAAGACAGCCCAGATTTAATTGAAACAACAAATCAAAGGGGCACTTTAATGCATAATAAAACGGCTTGCAGCTGCAAACAAAACACAAGCGGAATCTCCAGTTCCAAAAGCTGTTCTAAATGCTGTTTGTTGAAGAGAAAAATAGCAATACATTTTTGCTTCAAGCAATCTTGTGTTGTGTTTTAAATGTATGATTTGATTGTTATTATGTGACTGTAATGAACAATAAACTGTTTCTACTTTACAAAAGAAAGAAATGGCTTCAGGTGTTTTTTCCTATCTTAAAAAATATAAATAAAAAAAAAAATCACTGTTTATTTTAATCAGTCTCAAGGGTAAAAAAATAAGCAGGGGGAAATAAAAAAAACAATCCACAAAAGACTGTTTGTTTAAAATTAGCATATTTTCAGGTTATTCTGGCTCTTAGAGGAAAATGCTGACACATGTTTGGTGCAAATGAAGTCCATGTTGATAGCAATCAGAAATGAATCTGTGCAAAGTAGTATAAACTCCAACATGCAATCTGGTGTTGAAGCACTCCCCCTCCAAACCATGTGACCGAGAGCACATAAGAAGAAATCTGGATATTATCGCCGTGTCTCTCTCTGGTCATTACAAACATGCCCAACCTGAGAGGGAAATGCTTTTTATAGAAATGACACAAATATGTGAACACACCTGAAACGCTCCTGTCCTGCTGTATCCCAGATCTGGAGCTTGACAAACTTGTTGACCACACTGATAATCTTTGAGCCAAATTCAACCCCAATAGTGTGATTAGAGTCATCTTTGACTAGAAGAACGGGGAAAACACATTAGCAACAGAACAGTGACATTGAATAGGTTTGAAATCAGATGACATACATACATCTTTTTTCTATAAACTGATGCAGAAGACATGATTTTCCAGTTCCTGCATTCCCAATCACAAGAAACTTAAACAGGAAATCTAAAAAAAATAAAAATAAATAAAAACATTAAGACATGGCAGACAAATACTGTTTCTCAAAAATGTTTGTAATCGGTGGGATGGTCTGTGAAATGTGTAGATCAACCACCCAACCCAGCAGTGCAGGAATGTTAGAATATAATTTAAGCTTTACTTCGAAGTGCACTGGGGTGTGGGCTGTGCAGATCTATTGTGATGCTCACTCCCTGCATCAATCCGAGTCATAACAAAAAGAATCCTACTGACATTTATATACAGTATATGCAAAATAGGATAAAGAGATTTATCATAAAACACAAGCAAAATCCAAGCAAATAACGGTCTTTCCACCGTATATTTTAATTATTATTGTCAAAACTACTTTTATTGAGCAACCAAAAATAAATAAACACTTAAATCACTTTGAAATAGCGTCAGCAGCTGAAACAGATGGCAGGCAGATAGCTGCTCTCTAGCTGGCACTGAAGAGAGCTCGTAAACAAATATTGTGATGAATGAGTTCGGGACACCAGCTAAAATTGATGCTATGCTGTTTACAAGAAGTAATAAGGGAAATGAGTTACCCTACCGTATGTCTCTGACATGGCTGGCGCTGCGATTCTAGTCTGTTATTACTTGGGGTATCGCTGCCAAAGCAATCAACAAGGATAACAAATAAAGCGAAATCCTTCAGACGGTTTCGCGCATCCCCGCCGGAAGTTTGTGAATCAGACACTTCCGGTTGACATTTTCAAAATAAAAGTTAGGGAGTTTCTATTCTATTCTATTCTATTCTATTCTATTCTATTCTATTCTATTACTGCAAACTCATTTCAGAAATCATGCCACTGTTTGTATTTTGCACTATGAGTTTGAGAAACAAATTCACTGTAAAGGGACAAATGAAAGTATATATATTCTATTCTGTTACTGCAAACTAACTTGAGTAATCATGCAACTATTTGTTTGTATTTTCACCACAAATGAAAGTTTAATAAAAAAAATAAAAAAATAAAATAAAATAATAAAAAATATATATATATACGTAAAGGGACTAATAAAAGTCTATTCTATTACTGCAAACTCATTTCAGAAATCATGCCACTATTTGTATTTTGCACTATGAGTTTGAGAAACAAATTCACTGTAAAGGGACTAATGAAAGTATATTCTATTCTATTCTGTTCTGTTACTGCAAACTAACTTCAGTAATCATGCCACTATTTATATTTTGCACCACAAGTTGAAGTTTGAGAAACAAAAATGTTCTGTAAAGGGACAAATGAAAGTGTATTCTATTCTATTCTATTACTGCAAACTCATTTCAGAAATCATGCCACTATTTGTATTTTGCACTATGAGTTTGAGAAACAAATTCACTGTAAAGGGACAAATGAAAGTATATATATTCTATTCTGTCACTGCAAACTAACTTGAGTAATCATGCAACTATTTGTTTGTATTTTCATCAGAAATGAAAGTTTAATAAAATAAAAAATAAATAAATAAATAATATATATATATATATATATATATATATATATATATATATATATATATATATATATATATATATATATATATATGTAAAGGGACTAATAAAAGTCTATTCTATTACTGCAAACTAATTTCAGAAATCATGCCACTATTTGTATTTTGCACCACAAGTTGAAGTTTGAGAAACAAAAATGTTTTGTAAAGGGACTAATGAAAGTATATTCTATTCTATTCTATACTGCAAACTAACTTCAGTAATCATGCCACTATTTATATTTTGCACTACAAGTTGAAGTTTGAGAAACAAAAATGTTCTGTAAAGGGACGAATGAAAGTGTATTCTATTCTGTTCTATTCTATTACTGCAAACTTATTTCAGAAATCATGCCACTATTTGTATTTTGCACTATGAGTTTGAGAAAAAAAATGTTTTGTAAAGGGACTAATGAAAGTATATTCTATTCTATTCTATTCTATTACTGCAAACTCATTTCAGAAATCATGCAACTATTTGTATTTTGCACTATGAGTTTGAGAAACAAAAATGTGTTGTAAAGGGACTAATGAAAGTATATTCTATTCTATTCTATTCTATTCTATTCTATTCTATTCTATTCTATTACTGCAAACTAACTTCAGTAATCATGCCACTATTTATATTTTGCACTACAAGTTGAAGTTTGAGAAACAAAAATGTTCTGTAAAGGGACGAATGAAAGTGTATTCTATTCTATTACTGCAAATTAATTTCAGAAATCATGCCACTATTTGTATTTTGCACTATGAGTTTGAGAAACAAATTCACTGTAAAGAGATGAATGAAAGTATGTCTATTCTGTTCTGTTCTGTTACTGCAAACTAACTTGAGTAATCATGCAACTATTTGTTTGTATTTTCACCACAAATGAAAGATTACGGAAAAAAGAAAAGAAAAAAACTCAATGTAAAGGGACTAATAAAAGTCTATTCTATTCTATTACTGCAAACTAATTTCAGAATTCATGCCACTATTTGTATTTTGCACTATGAGTTGAAGTTTGAGAAACAAAAATGTTCTGTAAAGGGACGAATGAAAGTGTATTCTATTCTATTCTATTCTATTCTATTCTATTCTATTCTATTCTATTCCTGCTAACTTCAGTAATCATGTCACTGGCTGGATATTAATTTAAACAATTGTCTGGTACTAAATTGGAATATAGCCTAGTCCTTGAAAAAAGGATCAAATGAAAAACCGTATGAACAAAATATATATCTTTCGGCTGTGGTATGTGGCTGACTGCAAAACTAGAAGCTCTTTCTAGTAACCACATGGGGGTGGTAGTTAGTTGTCTCACAGAATTTCATTTATTCCAGAAAGTCACTCTAACTTGTGATAATTTGTTCCAGATTTTAGAGGGCTGATCTGTTTGTATTTTTCACAACTATTTAATTATATTTTGCTTTTATAGGCAGATTTTTTAACTGTGAGAATATGTTACCCTTGTATTAACCCCAGAATCCTATAAAAACCTAATTGCATCACAATGAACTACACAGAATTAAATTTTCTAAATGAAATCAAGATTCAGCACTTGAAAGGAGTGTTATGAAATCTTGAGCAACAGCTATTTAGAGTTTATGTAAATTGCTCTCTATAAATTGTAAAACCACACGCCATTCTGTTGTGACTTATGGATGTTATAACCCACAAAAATAATTTGGAGCATATGAAATAAAGGGTATTACATAAAATAGTTTTGTTTTATCACTCCTCAAGGGCTTAATCAGTTCCAACTTTACTTTCAATTACAAATCAGCTTATTTGAAATCAATAGACAAAAAAAGGTCAGGGAATTTTTATTTCAGAGCCAACAGTTACAGCCATCAAGGCATTCACACTGAGACTCTTGAAGCTCTCCTAGAAAATTCAAATAATGTCAACACCCTGAGGCTGCTTACAGAATAAGACAAAACATGCAGTATCTTCTCCAGATGGCTGTACATTGTTTCTGGTGTTCATTGCAGAATGCCTTAGACTGCAGATATCCTTTCTATTTTCAAATGTCCTGTTTGTTTAAGATTCTTCCTGATTCTCTCTGTGTGTCAAAGATACATGAATGAAAAAAAAGAAAAAAAAAAAAAGATCTGAGATCTATGCCAACATATAAAAAATGCACTTAATTAACATGTAACTGTGTATATATTATGATACTGCATTGCATTTTTTTCTATAATGTAAAGGTGGTTCATTTAAGTGTAGTTAATTTTAAAAGGACCTTTCCAGACTGTAGTCACTGATTAAAACAGATTTGTGTTAAACTTTCTAGAGGTCATGGTTTATTTTTCAATTATTATTATTATACTGTCTTTTACAATTGTATAATATCGAATTTGTTTTGGTATTTATATCTATTGTCATAGGGTGATTTTTTTAAGTCACTGCATAAGGTCAAATAAGTAGGAGAGGATAAAATTTTTGGATTTGGTATGTATATATTTTTTAGATAATTTTGTCATTTTTATTACATTGTTTCATTTGAATTTAGAAATATTTTTCATTTAATTTTTTTCGTGTTTCTATAAATTAATTTAATTGTTCAAAATTGACTGGTAGAAGTGAAGTGCGTGTTGATACAATCACTATTAATACTAGCCATGATTTGCGTGACAGTAGATGAAAATGATTAATGATAGGCCTACATACTGTACATTCCTTATAATTTAATGGTGCATACATCCAAATCCTGATGAGAATAACATTTTCTAAGCATATAAAATTCCATATTTCTATTACTCTAATTCATTGCATACAGTCCATTTACACTACCAACTTCTTATGAATGTGCTGTTTTTTTTTTATATATATATTACTGGTGCTTGAGGGAATGGACTATAGGATGCAGACGCTGCAATAACCAGAGAAGAACCTCCAAACTGAACTGCACATGTCCTAGCCCATTAGTGCGTTGTGCACGCAATTTCACCAAACCCACTCGCACCTAGACTTAGCGCATACTTGCACTAAAATATCAAAAATTTGTGGCCATAACCACTGACTTTGCAATTATGGCTTATGGCATAGCAATGCGCTTAGTGCTGGTGCTCTTAAAATTGGGTCCCATGTCTCTCTTGGCACTTTTACACTGCACGTTACGGTTCGACTCGACTCTGCTTGCTTTACTTTTCCGAGCTTGCTTTTCCACTGCAGTTTAGTGCAGCCTCAACATGGGTGGGATTATAGACTGATCGTCATAGTTGCATCGCCCCATCCAGCTCTCGTTGGATCCTCTCCTCAGCTGCTAAGGAGAGGAATGTCTGCACCTCTTTTATTGACCACGGCGTGGTTTTGCGCACTGCGATTTCTTTTTTTCAATTCGAAATTTGCATGAACAAATGATACTGCTATCACTGATGCTAACTTTAATATTAGCAAGTTGAAGTCCTGTGTCGCAAATCCAGTGACGCTGGTAGTGACGATTCTCTCTGACCAATCAGTGATCTGCAGTGTTTTGACGTCACATTTAGTATCGGCTCAGCTCGCTTGGAACCACGACCGAGGTGGTACTAAAAAAGAACCAGGTACCAGTTACTATCCATAGTAGAAAACCCCCAAAAAGCGAGCAGAGTCGAGTCGAGCTGTACCGTGCAGTGGAAAAGCCCCATTTGACTATGATCTGTCCTGTGACAGATTGGTTTGGTTCAGCTATGCTCAGATAAAAAAAAATAAAAAAAAGTAATTACTTAGTACCTACATAATCCACACCAAAACCAAAAAACTTTGAAGCCATTTTCTCCAGTTTCAGTGTTGGCATAGTTACTGTGTTTTGCCTCCGTAGGAGAGTGTTAGCCTCAACCAACACTAGTATTAAACACAAGTATGTCAGAACATGGAACATCTGGCAATATCCCACAGCCTTTACGTCTTGTATATATGCAAAACTATCTTCTACCTAAGGCATTGTGAGCTTGTGGTATGGAAGAAGGGGGGTTGCATTCATCCCTGTAGGATATTGCAATCACAAGAGTACAATGGTAACCAGGAAGAAGGGAAGTTAACTGTCCTTGGAATCTAAAAATGTCATCACTCTGTCTGCACCAGGATGTTATTTTGAAAAGTGGGAGGTTTTGTCAGCTCAAAGCAATGATTAGAAGGGCTCACTTTGGTGCCAGGTTAAACCTCAGGGCAGAGAATGTGCAATAGCACAAAAAACAATATGACAAATGCTGTCACGATATGACTTGAAATGCCATTGTTCTGTTTGTTTTGCCCTATTTTCTGATGGAATGTTTAAAAAGTGGCACACTGACACTTTTCATTGAAGGAATGAGATACATAGTGGTAAGATTCAAATTTTGGCAATTATTTCCTGGCAGGTGTTGAAAACTTTTGTTAGAACCTAAGAAGAGTCTGTATTCGAGGCAGATGCATTTGTGCATCTAACTGCATTTGTCTGCACATTGAAATAAATGTTAACTTAAAAACTGTGCTTCATGTTGTAACATCAAAATTTACTGGTTTGATTCAAGTAAAAAATATTATACATGTTTTAACCAACCTGATTACATTTGGTTACACCAACAAAACACATTTTGAGGGTTTGGTAGCTTGCTAAGGTAACAACTGCAGGAACTCCTAAAATAGGATATATGTTTTTAGTTCTTATAGAAACAATTGTGTAAGTTCCTCTAAGAACCGCCCTTTTAGAAAGGCTCCCTAGAGGATTCTGCCTGTGTGGTCCCTCTGTAACATATAGGTGCTGGACAGAATGACCCAGGAGCAGAGGTAACAACTCCAAAAATATTTATTAATAAAGTCAGTATTGCGCCACCGCGCAGAGTAGACAGTAGTGTGCTCATTAGTGGAGCATGTGCGTTGTGGAAGTCAGGAGGAGCTTGACAGAATTCTCCGTAGAAGCTTGGCGATGAGAGATATGTCCAGCAGACAATGCGTGCAACAGCAGAAGTGTAGATCCCCAGTACACGGGCATAGAGCGGAATTCCTTTGTGGACCGCCAGGCTGAACTCAGTGAAGACTGGAAGGCAAAACACGACCCAGACAATGCAGGCAAACCAACAGAGTGACAAGACAGCCCTCCCAGTCGACCAGGTACTGGAACCCTCTGCCCCTCCGCCTAACATTGATCAGTCTCCTGACCATGTATGTCGGAGAGCCATCAATAAGGACGCGGAGGAGGAGGGACAGGAGTGGCAGGATGTAAAATGGGTTAGATTTAGAAATGTGAAAAACCGGATGGATACGCTTGAGGTGAGGAGGTACTTTGAGACGAACTGCCACCGGGCTAATGACCTTGGCGATGGGAAATGGTGCACTAAATCTGGGACCCAGCTTACGTGAGGGGAGTCAGAGAGGGATGTCCTTAGAGGACAACCAAACCTTTTGCCCACACACATAAGTTAGGGCCTTAACCCAGTGCTGTTCCGCAGACCTCTTAACGTGAGCACCATTCTGCACGAGGGCTTATCTGGTGGCTTTCCAGGTGCATCGACACCTCTGCAAAAAGGCGTGAATGGACAAAACCTGGACGTCGGGTTCTTGTGTGGGGAACAGAGGGAGCTGGTAACCGAGGCTGTACTAGAAGGCCGATAACCCTGTAGACGACGACTGCAAGGAGTTATGGACGTACTCGACCCAGACTGAATGATCGCTCCAAGAAGACAGATTACGGGAGGCCACACAACGCAGAGCTTTCTCCAGCTCCTGATTCACCCACTTAGCTTGCTCATTAGTTTGGGGATGGAACCCAGAGGACAAACTCACTGTAGGCCCCAGCTGTCGGTAGAACTCTGCCCAAAAATGTGACACAAATTGGGGGTCAGAAATCACATCGACTGGGAGGCCATGAATGGGGAAGACGTGATTAATGACTGCTACTGCTGTCTCCCTCACTGTAGGTAATTTGGGGAGGGGAATAAAGTGAGCCGTCTTGGAGAAATGGTCCACTACAGTCAAAAACGACTGTGTTGCCATGGGAGGAGGAGAGACCAGTTACAAAATCCATGGCTATGTTTGACCAGGGTCTCGCAATGGTTGGAGGAGCCTGGCTGGGGTTCACAGGACGTTTTGTTAGTCAGGCAAATGGGGCAAGCTGCAATGAAGTGACGTACATCCTGTGCTAGTGATGGACACCAGAATCGTTGTCTTATGAGCGCCTGGGTGCAAGTCGCCCCAGGATGACAAGCGATGTTAGACAAGTGACCCCACTGTAGGACATGCGTCCAGATAGATCGCGGAACAAAAAACCAACCCGCTGGGCACACGGCTGGAGACGCTGTGTTGCAGACATCATAATTCCATTTAGCTGGGGTTAAACGATGCGGAAAAATGCACATGGATGCATCTTTCCAACCTCAGACGCATCCACCTCCACCACGAACTGATTTGCGGGATCGGGAGTAATTAGAATAGGTGAGGTACAAAACCGATTCTTTAATTTTGAAATAGCGTCCTGGGCTCCCAGGGACCAACAAAAATCAGTGCGTGTGGAGGTGAGATTTGTCAAAGGTGTGACGAGCTGACTGTAATTCCTAATAAACCTCCGAAAAAATTAGCGAACTCCAGAAACCTCTGCAAGGCCTTGCAAGAATCTGGTATTGGCCAATCGGAAACAGCCTGTACCTTAGTCAGGTCCATGCGCACTCCCTCAGACGAAACATTTAACCCCAGAAATGGAACTGATTGTGTGGCAATTGCGTAGGTCCAACTTCATAAAGACAGATGCCCCGTTCAAAGGCTGAGGACATCAATGGCAAAGCATAATGATTCTTTACCGTGATGTCATTCAGCCCCCGATAATCTATACAAGGTCTAAACGAGCCATCCTTCTTCTCCACGAAGAACCCCCTGCCGGCGAGGAGGAAGGTCGAATGAAGGGCTGCCAGAGAATCATTGATGTACCTGTTCAGTGGCACCTGCAGCTGTACAGCCGTATGTACTGTGTGTACCATGAGCATTCTGACTGACCTGAAAAATATTTAATCTCAGAATATTTCATCAATCAAGTGTTTTCCGTGGCTGTTTAAAAGAACTAGCGATGACCAATTTGTGAATGAATAATTCTTTTGAGTTGGTTCTTTTCAGTGAATTGGCCAAACGAGCTAGCAAAACTGTCTGAATCGATTCGTGATTCAGTACAATTCGTTCAGAGCACTCACAGAATCATTTGGAGCAGTTTCTCGCACAGTAAAACAAGAAACACAAGAAAGAGAAAATGACAAGACAAACAAAACAAATTTACGGGCTTACCAGAACCGTGACACCCTCAGGTATCTTCTAATTTTTACAGTGGGTGTTCAGTGCACCAGTGCATACGGTATGTATTCTACAAGCACTTAATGCCACAATTCATCAAGGGTTTTCAATTAACCTATAGGTTGCTTGAATCTGAGACCGTGTATTTACTGTACATATGGAATCAACTCACTTTTTATGAACCAAATTGCATAAACAACACATGGCTTGGAGTCAGGAAGCACGTCATTGTTTACAAGAGAAACTTGTGCTGTTCACAGTCCAAAACAATTTCAAAACAATATATATATATATATATATATATATATATATATATATATATATATATATATATATATATATATAAATAATTTCCAAATAATAATAATTAAAAAAAACCGATGTAAACAATGACGCGCTTCCTGACTCCTCCACGTGATGCGTGACCTTACCAACGAGCTTACGTCATCCCTCTCATGAGCGCATATCACAGAGATGTACAGAAGGGAACATTTGTTGTTAAAAAGTATATAAGTATTGTTTTGTTTCTAAAAATAATAGATCGTTTGCATTCAGAAGACCTTTATTTGTCGACTGGAGTCGTGTGGATTATTCTGATGCACCCTAAATATGCAAAAAAAAAAAAAAAAAGGAGGGCGTTCACTTGCATTGTTTAGAGGAGGAGGCCTGAAATGAAATCCTAAAAGTCTTAAATTCTGTTTTGATGAAGAAAAAAACTCAGATACATCTTGGATGGCCTGAGGGTGAGTAAATTATCAGCAAATTTTCATTTTTGGGTGAACTATTCCTTTAAGTGAGCATCCAGAGTTTCATGCATGCAACTTGTATACATGTTAAGCTGCTCAAGTAGAGATAAAGGGATAGTTCACCCAAAAATTAAAATTCTCTCATCATTTTCTCACCCTCATGCCATCCCAGATGTGTATGACTTTCTTTCTTCTGCTGAGCACAAACAAAGATTTTTAGAAGAATATTTCAGCTCTGTGGGTCCTCACAATGAAAATGTATGGGTCCAAATGAATTTGAAGCTCCAAAAAACACATAAAGGCAGCATAAAATTAATCCTTAAGACTCCAGTGGTTTAATCTGTCTTCAGAAGTGATATTAATTTCCTATTAATTTCTTTAGTGGTAAAAGTTTTGGTGTTTTCATTTCCTCTGTAAAGTAAATATGAGACATAGCAGTTAGGCTATTACTTCTATCATAATGTATAAAACTAAGAGTACAGACCCCATTTGAAAAAATAAAAATATAAAAGAATCAAACTGTTGGCTCTTGTAGGACGTTAGCTAAACATTTAGCCCTCAGAAGTCAGATACATAAAAAACTCCATTCAAAAACTGCCTGGGTGGCAAGACAAGCCATCCTCGCCTGAAAGCCTCCACTGGCCCACATTTGAAAGTGATTTGTGGCCAGCTTTCTATTGTCAGCACCACACAGCCACACTCACTTAATAATCTGATGTAATATGTATGAGGAAGCTTGGTTATTGGACATTCATCCAAAAGGTCACAGTTAAGCTAAATGTGCAGCTGTCCATCAAAGCAAAATACATTCAACAGGCCTTTCACATTCCTTCTAATTAAAACTAAAATCATGGGCGTAGTTATGGACGCTTTGATATGGACATGTCTCTAACAAAGTTAAGAGACTATACTGAATGATCCCCACCAATATTTCTTGCAATCACAGATGTGACTGAATGTAATATAAGTATTAAATATAATATACAAAGTTTAGGTAATCAAACTGGGCTGTATAAAATAAACAAGAGCTGTACAAGAACCTTGATTTTTAAACATCAAACTACAGTGTATTGTTTGGATGTTTTTATTCAGTATAGAAAAGTTACTGGACAACATATACACACTCTTTCTTAATAAGAATAACTGATCAGCTGTAATTGTTTATTTTAAAATGGCCCTTCTAATGTTAAAACCAAACTCCCTTTGCTAAAATGGAGAGACTGTAGTGCACAGTTGAAAAAGTAACAGAAGTTCATGCTAGCTACATGTTAACCAAATTATCTCCCTAAATGATGCATGACACTTGTTATCAGAATGACTATGCTCAACTAAACTGTTATATTTTTGCAGAGAAAAATGTGTCCCATCATTTCTGAAAGGCTTTTGTAGAAAACACTCTTTTATGCGATCCTGCCTCCATAGCACTTCATGGTACAAAGAGTTAACCATTGTTCCTAGCACATCACTTTTGGAGACAGACAGCTTGAGAAGCAGCGGACAGAGGAGAGATACAAGGGGAGGGTTGAAGAGAGGGATGGAGGAGGTGGGACATGGCTCTGTTTTGATCACTCTGCCGTCAACCTACCTGGCACAAAAGGGGAGCTGGGATCACTTGGCATGTCTGCCATGAGTCACTGTGAGCCTTTAGAGGGCTCTATGGGAGTGCTGTTGATCACTACTCTGCTGAATCACTGCCCTCTGGATGTGAATATGTTTAACACTCACCTTAGATACCGGGCGTGAATCGGCTCTTTATGATGTCACCCTGTTACATATTCTTATTATTTTGTTATTCTTTGACCAATCCAAGTCATTATCATTAAAATCACAGAGCCTACCATAAAGGGGTAGTTCACCCAAAAATGTAAGTTCTGTCATCATTTACTCACCCTCATGTGTTCCAAACCTGTCTGACTTTCTTTCTACCCTGGAACAAAAAAAGAGATGTTGAGCAGAATGTTTGACACTGACAACCTCAGTCCCTATTCACTTTCATTGCATCTTTTTTTTTCCCATAGAGTCAAAGTAAATGGTGAAGCTGTCATTCAAGCAGCAGAAGTCATGCAGGTTAGGAACAACATGATGGGTGTAAATGCTGAGTTTTTATTTTTGGGTGAACTAACCCTTTAACCTAAAAAAGGAACAAAACATATTAATGTACCTTTAAAGGTACACAATACATCCTTAGAGTACAATTCAAGGGTGGATCTAGGGGGTGGTAAGGGGTGGCCATGGCCACCTTGGCCCGAAGCCTGGCCACCCCATTCGCAATTGCCATTTTGGTCATTTGTTTTCTTGGGCACAATTTTGTTAGTCTTTCTACACCAACAACCACCATCAAACCCCCACCCCCCCTCGCTGGACCCTGCCCAGCCACCCCTGTGAAAAACTCTTGGCTCCACCCCTGGTACAATTATCTTCCCTAAAACTAGTTATAAATATTCTTTATTAAAGTGTTAGAACAAACAAGAAACACAAAAAAGGTTCAGTGGTAAAGGTAAATTACCACCTCAGTAAAGTTATAACAGCTTTATCACAATTCCACAATTTCAGCTCTACTCTCTCTCTCTCTCTCACACACACATTGTTTACGCCTCACAGTCTGATGCCATTGAACTGGATAGCTGGTAAATGTTTGATGGTCTGGGGTACACTGGACCAAGGACACCTTGACAAATGGACTTGATCTGTGACAATACGCTCAAGTTGAATGCATGTCTCTTAAAAAGCGGTTGTTCAGGCGGCCTTGAATTGATCACTAATGGGGTGAGCCCAGCTGTCATGGTGTGAGCTCACAAAATTGTGCCATTGATGACCATTTTGAGTCTACATGGGGAACTTTTACCTCTGACAAATCTGTTCTATATGAAGGGTTCATGCACATCCAAAAATACTGAGGCCACACGGGATCACCTTTCTCAGGATACCAGTGAATGAAGTAATAAAAAAAGATACATAAAGTTATGCAGCATGCAATAAACTTTTCAAATTGAGTTAATGTAACTGTTTTTCCCAACAAATAACTGCAGCTGTGTTATCTGTTACAGCCCTGATTGTGTCCTCAGCAGAAGACGGGAGCAGCAGAAGGCATCTGTGGGAATTTCAACATAACGAGCTGAGCACTGAAGAAATTAGCAGAGCGTGGTGGAAAAAGGTGGAATTGTTGTCTTTGAGACAACAGGGATTATAGGGGATCAGGGTGTCTACCACACTGCATTTTATTTAATGGCTAATTCATCTCCCTAACACAGCTTCTCATGCAACAGTGGTCCACAATCGGCCCAATCCTGGCTTTTCGGTCATTGTGATATTGGAAAATTCTGCATTAAATGTCAAAATATCAAATACTTTTTAAATGTCATTGCTGTGTGTCTAAACTGAGTGGTTTGGGAGCTGATGAGGTAAAATTCAACTTATTTGAGCTCCTTTTTTGGTGCCCTAATCAGAATCAGAATCAGCTTTATTGCCAAGTATGCTTACACATACAAGGAATTTGTCTTGGTGACAGGAGCTTCCAGTGTACAACAATACAAAAACAATACAAAAACAGCAGCAAGACATAGATAATAATAAAAAATAAAAAATAATTATACACATGTGCATAAACACACAGACACACACATACATACACATACGTAGTGCAAATCTCATACAAATCTGTTATCTGTTATGTACAGTGCAAATACAATCTGATATGTACATTGCAAATGTTTCTTTTTTTTTGTGTTTTTTTATTTTTTTTTTTTATTTTATTTTTTTTTGCACATGGTACGATCTGAGTGAGATGAATGTAATGTTTAAAAATGCTATTTTTAAAATTTAGCCAAATGGCAGCTCAAGATTGGGACAGTAAAATAAAATAACTGAAACCAGAATAATGCTAAGTGAATCACCATTTAAAAGATCTGAAACTGTGCAGTGTTTTTACAAAGAACGAGGTGGAAGGAGGTAGGGATGGCTCCAGGAGATAAGGCAGATAAGTGGAAAATGAAGTAGCCAACTTATCTCTTTGGGAACGTGCTTGAATCCCCGTCATGAGCCATTTAACAGGACCTGCACACTCAAATGAGGAGTAGGAGAGGGGAGGCGACCCATGCTTGACAGACAAACTGCAGTCATCGTTACATGCACATTTTGGATGTGAATCAGGACTGTATTATAAAAAAACAAAATTCAGTGTCTTTAGAATTTCCCTGTCAATATACATGTCTCTGTCCCCTTGAAATGCTTTCAATCACACTTAAACAGTTTGATACCATGCTGTATTTTCCATATAAATTCCATAAGCTGCTGATGACATCGTTGAATTGAAGAGTGGGTGAAATAAAAGGGATAGATTCATCTGTTGTCCAATGAACTTTAATGGATTGATCATAGAGGGGATATAGTTGAGGTTTCAATGCAGTGACCTATTCTTCTTTGCAGTCTACAGCAATTACATAACTGATTCCATAGCATAACCTTGGACAATTTTATTGCCAGGAGCAGCTGACTGCTGGGAATACCTATTTCCCTAAGTTTTGAGTTTTGTGTGAGTTTTCTGCTACAGTATGCTTCGAAAACATTTCAACTGAAATTTAAATGCAATATATTTTGGCTTTACGCTTTAATGTAGAACATTTTTCATATGTTTCTTTAGTTGAAAACATCTAACTTAACATAGTTTCCAGTATTAGTGCCAGCATAATGTAAATATATGCGCCAATATTTCTGCTAGAGTTAGGTTAGATTAGGGTAAGTGCTTTCTACTTTAGAAACATAGGGCTATCTCTAAGCAGTTGTTGGATAGGAGATGTGTGTGGGTTAAGTGTGTCTATGCCAGATAAATGTATAATGCCTGCTTTGTTTATAGCATTTATTGCTCTCTGTACACTCATAATGACTCTGCTAAAATATTTTTTTTATTCAGTAAAATCTGGTCACAGTTGGCTCTGCACTGCTTTTCCATGTTGTGAACTCTGCAAGTGGTAGATGATCTTTTTTTCTGTTTTTCCCTCTGTCCCCTTCTCAAAAACACTTCTGGCCCCACACTGCCAGTTCTTCTGATGTCAGAGCACTATTATCACTGGAGATAATGGCTGCTGTTCTCTCTCCCTCACAGACATGCTGAATAAATACTGGATCTGGGCAAGGCAGCACCAATGCACAGAATTATACATGTGATGTGACAAATAGCATGCACTCGAAGACCTTGAAACCAAACACTTTTTTTTTTTAAAGAGCTTTCATGGCTTACATTGAAAATTGGAATCTGAACTGAGGTTGTATTTTTCTTTTAACTGACAGGTTTAACAGCTTTGGATAGTACAACAAAACCTTGAGCCTACAGAGTAGCTAGAATCTATAATATTTTCATGCTTCAGTGTTATTTGGGTGATGTCATCCAAACCCTTCTTACAATATTCCTGCTAAGTAGCTTAACTCTCATTTTATTTCTATGTTTTGAATTTTCTTGATATTAACCTTAGGAGTTAATATCAAGTAACTTTTATATTAGACACAAGATGGCCAGTGATTGTTTTTTTTTTTTTTTGCTCTGCCAATGGAAATGGTTCCAAAAGAAGCCAAAGCAGGATCAACCATTCTGTCTCTGTCACCGAGCAACAAACACAAAGCTGACAGCTAACAAACACAGACAAGATAAGTGATACAAATAGTGACACATTCCAGTGCTGTTATACTAATATATTGTAAATGTATACTAGTATATTATAAGTATTGCTCAATACTGGGATGCAGATTTGAGGACCAGAGCTAACTGTTGTATAATGATGTTTTTGTGTTGTGCATTGTAGAGGTACTGGAGATACTTCAAAGTAATCGCAATTTAGGGCGAAGTGTCTCAGACTGTTGTATCCACTGGGCATTCTGGATGAATCCAAGCCACACCCAGAGAACAAACATACAGTGCATTAAAAGAGGCTTCCTCAGAATTCTGCCCCCGACTGAAGGAGTGCAGGAGGATCTGCTGACTTAATTCTGTCCAAATCCTGCCTTTTATTGTCAGATCACAGAGTTCAAATAAGAGTCAATGCATCCCTGTTGCACAGGGATAGCAGAGGGATAAGCAAAAGTTAAAAGGAGATGCATCTTAGCTGAACATGAAGTGCATGAGAGAATACATCAAATGCATCTTGTGTAAAGTTTTAAAGACATTATATTTATAATCTATCTTTATACATATCTATTCTTTATCTGTTATACTACATGTATTCTTTCAAAAAATAAATCATGCTGAATATATTATCTGTTATCATCTCATAGCTAAGCCAATTGCAGCAGGTGAGATGCCTCACCAAAATCTCATTTGACTTTAATGGTGCTTACAGACAGAGCATTTGATGGATAGGAATGCATAAGCAGTTGGAGGGTGTGAAAACAGCTGGATTTGAAATCAAGAGGGAATAGCAAACTGTATTTCCTTACAACTGGAGCTGTCCATTTGAAATTATCATTGGTCAACGGATGCCTACAAAGTTTGTTGTTGCACATGTTAACATTTTCTCAACTTTTGCTTGCGTGATTCAGCATCACATTCACAAACCCAGATAAAAATCAATGGATTCTCAGCATTCTCTGATGCAGGGTAAATTCTAAGCACCATCTAACAAAGGGGGAGCTCTCAAAGCTCTCAAAGGGGGAGATGGGATGGAGAGATCAGACATGACATCTGAGTTGAAGCACAACAGTGTCTCTCCCACTCACTTCCCTGCTCTTCTCTCTACTGCTGACCTCTCCACCCTCTCAGCATTAATTACCAACACACATCCAGAGCAGAACGGGCCCAGTTAAGGTGAATATTATGTTTGAATGCATTTCATTTTGCATAATTTAGCAATTGTTTAGGTGGATAACAATGTGTAGCAAGATCCTGAAGTTCAGGGAATGAGGAAGCGGGAGATGGTGATTCCAACACAGGAATGTATTTTTATTCAACAGAAAACTAATTCAATTCAAAGCGCAACAATACAGCTTCACACGCACACAACTCAAGGTGCTTCAACATAAATGAAAATGTCAGTGGCCAACACACATGTAGCTTCTCAGCTTGGCTCTCTCTCCCTACTGTCTCCTCTCCTTAAAAGCCCCCATCACTCATCACTGAAACACAAGACCTGGTTAAGCACAGGTGGAAATCATTCACCACTCATCTCCCCTAGCTGCTTCACTCTCCACAGTACGGTGCTCAGCCACGCCTTTGCACAATGCTTAAAGAATAGTACACCCAAAAATTCACTGGAGCTTTCAAGCTTCATAAAGGAAGCAAAAGCACCATAAAAGTATCACGGTGGTCTGTACAACTTGGGTGCTATGTTATAAGTCTTCTGAAGCCATAAGATAGCTTTGTGTTAGAAACAGCATTTTAAATCATTATTCTCTGATAATCTTAAGCGTTCATGAGAGCGGGAGTTGGATCTTTTCAATAAATCAGTTGATCCGGTTCGCATAAACAGGTCTGACTGATCTAGCTCTCAAGTTCAACTCACTGATCAGACTGATCTCACTGTGTATTTGGAAACAGTAGGTTGTCTTTTCTTGAGCTAAACTCTGTCTGTGCTTACTGAAATTTGAAACACTGCCCTCAGTGACCGAAGCAGGAAGTGATTAAACATAAGGGAGTGTGTGAGCTCCAGTTTCCGGGTGAAATGTCCACAGAGGGGTGCCAGGGAGTTGTTGTTAGCTGTAAAGAATGTAATACAGTGAAGTATAGTTGGGGTACTCGAGTTTGGACTTGAACTCGAGTCCGAATCACGAGTCCAATTTTAATGGACTTGGACTTGTCAGAGACTCGGATGCATTTTTACTCGGACTGGACTCGGACTCGAGCCTTTGGGACTCTGGATTTTTTCCTGAGTCCAGCCGAGTCCATAACATTTGTGATGCAATGAAAAAAATTTATAAATAACAAAACAGAAATTAATGAACACATCTCTGTCTGCATGCTGCTGTATTAGCCCCTGAAGTTGTAGATGTAGCCAGAGTTGTTTCACTGTGTTTAAGTAAACACACACACACACACATACGCACATGCACAGGCACGCTCATCAGTCAACCAATATGCTCGACTACCGAGGTGGCTGGCATGATGAAAAAATAAAGACGAGTATGTATCCAGTGTAATAGAAACTAAACTAGGCTGTTTCACGACAAGGGACCTGACAACTGGTAAAACTGCGTGTTTGTGCAGCCAAGATGGTACTCGCATTGCGGTTTCATCTTGGTTAAAATCTTAAAATCAAGATCTTCATTGAGTCAAGTCACCCACATCATGTCTCTCACAGTTTACTAAAAACAGCATTTCGAAATAACAATACATAAAAACAGTATTAATATTGGATATTAAGTCTTTTTAGGCATAATGTATCTACACATGTAGGCTTCTGTAGTTTCTTGTGGTCCACACAGTGTTGTCAGCTTGAACTGGTCCATAATAGCTTGATGAATGAACTGTGTAACTTTTTAAATAGTCAGGGGGAAAAGCGTTATTACTAAAGCATACAGCAACTCTAAACAGATAAACAGCACCTTTATTATTGATTGACTATTACAAAGCATTGACGAGCTGCTTAAAATACATTCTTTTACAGCATTTGTCCACCATTCACAACATTCAACCATGCACAATAAAATATTAGGATATTTTGTGCAGTGGCATGTTTTGTTTATAATTTAATTATAGACTATAAAATAAATGTATTATTTGATGACAGAGATTGTGTATGAAGCTAAACTTCATGTTATGAGATGAATTTAGTTGGTTATGATGTTTTAATTAAAAAAAATTTTTTTTATTATTATTGTAAACCACTGGGTAACTTATGCACGTCTTTTTTTAGCCTATATCTCTGACACAGGCGCTTTGAAGGACAATTCTGTTAAATTTCAAAATTATTATTTTCCATGATTTTGCGGTAAAAGAGCTCACTGAAATTTTCTTTGGTTGGTATTGAAATATTTCAGACTGATTGCAGACCAACGCGCCTGCCGCTCAAGCAAATATAATTGTTTTTATTATTATTATTTTTAATCTTCTGCAGCAGCTGCTGCGAGACGCACAAGGTTGTGCGGTTTCAGGTACAGGGATTTAGTTACACAAACAGCACGCAGAACTGCCCTGCATTGTGCTGTTTCCCGCAAATTAACTAGAAAATCATGTCTGTGACGACATGGCCTTAATAATAACAGTGGGCTTTTCCAGTGTTTTTGGATGTAGCATTTGCAGTCCAATCGTGAGACGTAAATACTCAGTGAGTGCTAATTACTACTATGTTGAGTCATTTGTATGTATTGTATTTTTTCGGCAGATAGAGAAAAAAAGATTCAGAAAAAAATCTCAGTATAGACTAGTATTTCTTTAGATAGGGATCATTTAAAAAAAAAACTAAATTAAATTGACATATTGAAAATGAAGTAGAAATAAAAACTAAATTAAAATTCGAAACATAATAACCTTGGTTGTAATGACTAACGCAGCTTTCACTTTCTTTAGTCTATGTTTGAGCGGAGGGGGAAAAGCAACAAATAATTGAAATGTCAACAGAATGCAATAAGATTTGTGTTGAAGGACAGTTTTGTCTTCATTTATCTAAAGCAAATGCTTTCACACGTCCGAACCTCGCATGGCGCCATGCGTCTCGAGACCAGTACATTCTTCAGAATTCCTCATTTTTTTTCCACAGAAGAAAGTCATGCGCGTTTGGAATCATTTTAGCTGTCATTCTGTGTAACTCGGGCCATTGAGACCCCAGAAATGATGGGGCGAAACACAAATGGCGTTCAGTTAACACATTTTAAGAGAGTTAGTGAAGTAAGTGCTGGTGTGTTGTTGTGTATTTTATTGCTTGCATCAACAGTTATGTATTTAATGCACACTGAAATGGATTTTAGAAAAGAATGAAGTTCTTGTTCCTGACGTTTGTGCTGATAATGAGAAAGTACAAGAAGTTGTTTTTATTCCTGACTTCTTATCTCAAGAGTCATTCACAAACTCATGCTCATCCAAAATGTGTGTCAGTCTGGGTGTCTTCTTTAATGGGAAAAATTATTCACAGTTCCAATAAAACACTAGCTGCTTTATTATTGTGTCAGCAGAGAAAATCTGAAATCAAGACAGAGCACTTTGGAGGAATGCCATCCATCTGACTAGAGCAGTGGAGTGGAAAAAGTAGAAACTCCTAAAATAACAAACTCCAGAAACCAATGAAATTCAGCACATAATATCTATTGTTTGATGATCTTGATAAACAAATACAATTATTTAATTACTGTATTCTGTACTGTAAAAAGTGGTAACTGCAATTGTTACCTTAAAGGGATAGTTCACCCAAAAATGAAAATTCTCTCATTATGTACTCACCCTCATGATATCCCAGGTCTGTATGACTTTCTTCAGCAGAACATATTTGAAAAATAATAGAAAAACATCTTAGTTAAGTAGGTCCTTAAAATGCAAGTGAATGGAGATTTCTGTTTTGAAGCTCAAAAAACAAACAAAAAAAAACCAGACAGTCAGCATAAATGTCATCGATACAACTACAGCGGTTAAATTAATGTCTTATGATCACTTTTGGTGTGAAAAAAACATACATTTTTACATACTTTTTAAGTATAACCCAACGTGAGAGTAAGCTTCACGAGAGGGTGGAGTCCAAGCTGTGACCTAGTTGACAAGTGTGACATTCACGTTACCATGATACCAACGTAATCTCATATTCTCCACTCCGTTGAGACATCCTGGATAAGCACACAAACGCACTATTGTTAGTAAAGAAACAGGTAAATACAGATCTAAACCAAAACCAGCCAAGCTACTGTACAGCGTTCCTTCTCACTTGTAAACAGCACTGCTCTTCTGGCACATGTCAGAATGCCAAATGCCAAACGTGCATACAGCACCTGACTGGAAGCATGATTTAGAGCAAAAAAAATAAAAAATAAATCGTATCGATGACGTTTATGCTGACTGTGATTTTTGGAGCTTCAAAAGAGAAATCTCCATTCTAGCGCCCGACCGATATATTGGTCAGCCTATATTAGCCTTTCACTGATATATCGTAGCCTACCATTGTATTAACATAGTGCATCCAGATAATGGTACATGTCCAAAAAACATGGTAATGCCATGGTACTTTTTTATGTTTTCATGTAGGCTAATACATGTTTTAATACTCTTTTGGTTGGAAAACGTGTTTACCTCCAGAAGTCGTTTACAAGCTGCAAACGTGTTGAACTTTATAAAGACCTCTTCCTCACTGGCACACGATAGGACGCATTTGCAGGTTTTGTTTCCATTGATTGTAGATCCACTGCAACCAGCGTTACCTTTATTTTCCGTGTTATAAAATACTCAGTAAGCTTATTGGCAAGTGAGACCGCGCACAAATGATTCAGCAGCACGCGTGCAAGCTTTCTGAGGCATTCAGATTTAATAACGAACAGATTCAGACTGCTTTCCTATCACGTGTGATCAATTCATTTTAAAGAACCGACTCAGATGAGCGATTAATTTGTGATCGGACATATAGGTTTGATTTAAAACTGGCGATAGTAAACACTGGGTACAAGGCATGGTGTAGCGGTGAAGAGTTTCTCAATGCTACGCCGCTACCTAGTCAAAAATATAGCTTCGCAACTGAAAAGCTACTTGATTAAAAAACTAGTGAAGCTACCACCTTGCTACTCGGAAATGTAGTTAACCATCACTCTGTTTTGGCACTACAAAGAACCTTTTGTGTAATGGAAAGTTTCCACAGATGTAAAGGTTCTTCATGGAACCATACACTCCGACAAAGAACCATTTAAGAACCTTTATTTTTAAGAGTGTATAAACTGTTATAATATGGAATAGAGCTGCTTAAAATATATATTTTTATGTTCCAAGAAAAAACCCATCATATGGGGTTTGAACAACATAAGGGTGAGTAAATGAGTGAGTAAAAATTCATTTTCCATTTTTAGGTGAACTACTCCTTTAACTGATGGCTCATTTTTTGAGCACAAACCTGACAAGACATACTCGAAATAAAAGTAGACTCTTAGGAGATGCTGTACAAAATTCAGAATTAATTAAAGACATAAAGAAATTTAAATTACATTTAAATTGATTTTAAATTATTACCTAATAATATTTGCATTAAGAATATATGACACTTTCCTTGCCAAAACCTAAAAGCACAATAGAAGTCACAGTTCACAGGTCTTACCATGTTCTAGTTCTGATCTGGGTGAAAACGCTCTACTTTGTGTTTTTTTATAGATACTTTTCTTAGACAATGTCAAGAGAAGTTTCTAAAAAACTACTTCAAAAGCCTGCCAGATTATCACATTCATTCAAATAGGGACTACACTTTCGCTCACAAATCTAAAGGTGCCGTTGTGGTCGAGGGGAGATTTGAAATAAATTTTGGGTCGTTATTTCAAGTCCCAGACCGAATTCTCTTCCCACTCTCTCCATTTCCTTCAGCCCCTGCTCCTGCTAAGGTCTGTGCACGTCACTGATGAATGACATACAAATCATCTACTGTACATGACATATTTTAAATTCAAAATGGCAAATTTTGCCAAATCGTGAATAGTTTGCTCCCTTGGAATTAATGTCAGTCGGTACAACATTTCAATCATAAAACAGTGGTCTAATATTGCATGTTTATTTAGATACTTACATCTCACATGACACAAACACTCTTAACCTGAACTGCTTGCTGATGCGCTGCACTGCAATCCACGAGGTTCCGCTTAGCGTCTTAAACTTGAGTCCTGCCTTCATTGATTTGATTGGCTATCTCATATGACATTGATAAGCAGTGTTAGACTACTGACTCATTGGCAGAGAGGGCACATAGTCAGAGCTTAATTCTGTATGGAAGGCCTAGAACACCCCCAAAGCTTTAAGTTACACACGTAAGCATGCACACACACACACCATTTAGCCCATTCTGTGTATCGCTCTTTCAGCATGCCACTACTTTGACTGTTTAATATTCACACACTGACATTCACACGCTGACTATCAATCACATCAGCTTTGAAAGAACTCCAAAGAAGTTTTATAGAGCTCAAACTGGGACATAGACAATTTGGCCAAGTTACTCATTGTGACTTAGTTGATAGTAAACTACAGCAATGCAGTCGATGGCATCACTGGTGTTCCATTAAATAGATGATGGAAATAAAAGGACATTTTCTACTGAAAGTTAAGTATTGAACTTCGGTTTTCACAATACATCCAAAACTTTTTGACTCCTACTTATACTGTCTAGTTGAATTGGATTTAGGGAGCAATGTCATATGAGCGCCTTCACAATTTTAGGTTACATGACTAATTACCACCTGTTGCAGAAGAGATTTTTCAACAAACTGATCACTGACTGCTGCAAACCAAGCGATTTTGAACCAGCCCTAAAGGTGGTAGTAATTCTATAGTATGATTTGTTCCAGAGTTACTTTAGAGCCAAAGCAAGTATGAAAGCCATTTGGAGTTCGAGTGCAGTTTGAGTGCTAAATTTGTTTTTACTGCAAATTTATGAGTGTCTCTTTCCATCTTTGTTGGGAATTATTTAGCTGTTTTTACAGTAAAATGTGTACATCTCAAGTTAGAGGAGACTTAAAATATATGGTGGATCTTATGAGAAAGGGATTACAATAAAATTTGTCCTGTATTACTATATAAAAGGTAAAGTGTGTTTTTCACCCCTTGCTTTCATAATTGCAAGCAGATACAGTTCACTACAACTGAGTAGCCTTGACCCAATTACACATATGGTGATTGAAAGAGCTGGCCTGTAGCCAGAGCTGTTACACATGATCTGTTGTTAGTCTCTCCTGACCCCTCTTTACACACACACACAAACACAAGTGCCCCTAGATAACAACTCCGACAAAGGAAAATGCTTACATAAGACATGGGTTTAGGGTGTATTTCACCCCTCTACAGTGACATAGCTGGCCTGCAGCTGTCCTCTATACTGTAATCACACTGTGTAGACACAATGCTCCATAGTAACACATGATTTTTCATTCAGTTAGCACATGTTGTCATGGGGTGTTCTCATGGAGGGGATCTTTTTATACCTCTTATTCTCTCCTCCCTCTCTTTTTTCCAGTAACTAAGTGCCTTGACTAATTTCTGTGAAAATTTGGATGGCAGTTTGCTGTTATGCAACTTAATAAGTGCGAGGGGATTGTAAGTCAACCCCGAGCCAGGTTGTTGTGTAAATCCCTCCTCTCTGGCCCCCTCTGCTTTGCTTCTTAACTTGCTCACAATCACTTGCTTGGAGGTTATGACCAACCCAGTATTTAATATGTTTTAGAAAAAGCATGTAGGACAGACTGAGGCTAGTTGTCACACGAAGTAGTCATAAGGGCTTTAAGTTTTGACTCAGTCTATGGTCCAGTTACATACAGTAAATGCCTATTTTCCCTTACAGTGATTTTGTATGCTGGACACTTCTAATTTTCAGACAATTAAATTAGAATAGCTTATAAATTCTATCTTCAAAACTAAAATTCCAATATCATTATGTTATGTAATAGCTCTTGGGTAATCAAGTGAGCAGTGGACCCTTTTCAGAGACTGTGATGACACATTTCCACCTTATTTAGCAGTGTATATCTAGGAAATGTTTTAATATTTTCAACTTTTAAAGTATTTTGTGCAAACTGATAACATTATGCTTTGTGTTCTATTACCCTGGAATTAGTTTAAAACATGTAGTTACCACAGCTGCGATGAGGTTTCTAATACAGCTGCTGAGGGAGTGACAGTAAATATGGCATCTTCTCTCCTGACTGTTGTATTTCAGTGCTCTCTATATTTTCCTCTTGTGGAAAGTCATGGAAATGTACAAATTTATTTTTTTCTTTTGCTGTTGGAGCAAATGGGTAAGCAAAAATGACATTTGCTGTGGTCTCCCATTCACCGCTATAGAAGTTTACCCTGCAATAGTTTACTTCCACATTCCAAACCCAAGAACTGTGAAAAGGATCCTCACAACCACAATGGCATACTGTACATAAGGGCGAGGGTCACCTACAGTATAGTGAAAGAAGGTTTGGAATGAAAAGATGGACTGTGATCTCAGGATAAAGGCATATCTTTCATAAATTGCAGGTTGGGGCAGGTTGTCATAGTCAAATCAAGTCATATTTATTTGTATAGCGCTTTTCACAACACAAATAATTTCAAAGCAGCTTTACTGGGGGGCCAGTTCCCCTCTGGCTAAACAGCATGAATACAACGCCAATATTACTTATTTATGTGATACAAGTCTTGTTTTAAGTAAGGAAACTGTGTAGATGTTGGTGGCCAGTGTTTAAACTAAAGGATTTTGTACAAACTGTAAGATTAATGATTACGTTTCTATGAATTCAATCCCAAATCCTTTGCAGAAGTGCATGTAGATGCAGTGTCCATTTATATGGCTGATTAATGTTTTAGTTGGTATTCATTTATCTATATATTCTATTATAGAGTGTATAGTCAATCCTATGACCAAGATGATGCTGGCAGAGGTCAGTGAGGTGTGCCTCGTTGTCTGGCTGGAAGATTTTGGTGGAGTCCATCAGTGTGTATATATATATATATATATATATATATATATAGTATGTTGTGAATTTATTTAATTATTTATTACAATTTCTGTTTACCAAAAACAATGGTTTGATATCTTTGTGTGTTGCCTTTTTCATTTTTACTATTTCATGAATTTTGCTTTTCATTATTGTTTTACAGTTATTTGTATTTGCTGAAATGCCATTAAATAGTCAATAATAAGATAATAAGGGGACCTGGGTAGCTCAGTGGTAAAAGACGCTGGTTACCACTCCTGGAGTTCGCTAGTTCGAATCCCAGGGCGTGCTGAGTGACTCCAGCCAGGTCTCCTAAGCAACCAAATTGGCCCAGTTGCTAGGGATGGTAGAGTCACACAGGGTAACCTCCTCGTGATCGCTATAATGTGGTTCGCTCTCGGTGGGGTGTGTGGATGCCGCAGTGGATGGCGTGAAGCCTCCACACGCGCTTAGTCTCCGTGGCAACATGCTCAACAAGCCACGTGATGCGCGGGTTGATGGTCTCAGACGCAGAGGCAGCTGGGATTCGTCCTCCGCCACCCAGATTGCGAATCACTACGTGACCACGAGGACTTAAAAGTGCATAGGGAATTGGGCATTCCAAATTGGAGGGAAAGGGGGGGGGCAATTAAATAAATAAATAATAATAAGATAATCAACATGGTTCCCTTTAAGACTTATTTCAGTATTTAATATTTCATTAATCAATATTTATGTCCTTTTTTTTCCAGTAAATTCTCCTTCCATCCCAATAGGTGGCGATATGCACAAAGAATGCAAATCACCAAAAATGAAAGAAAAATAAGAGGGCTGTTTGAAAGTGGAGATTTATTGTAAAAAAAGGAATTAAATATTTTATCTGTCTATCACCCACACTTATATTGCTTCTGAAGGAATGGATTTAACCACTGGAGCCTTATGAATTACTTTTATGCTGCCTTTATGTGCTTTTTGGAGCTTCAAAGTTCTGGTCACCATTCACTTGCCGTCAAAAGGCCAGCTTTCAGAATGCGATTAGCTCTTTGTGGGAGCCCTAACACTGGCATGTAGCTCCTGCTTCAGCCCTGACCCATAATCGCACAAAACATCAGGCTGAGTGGAATGGTCACTAGATTTAGAGATTTTGTGTAGCTGGTAGATTGAATTAACCCTCACCTGCATTGTCAGCAGTCATAGCACAATGTAGGCCAGCACAGATTTCAATTCATTGTGTTTGGCATGAATGTGTGCACGGACCCTGATAAATCAACAGAGCTACTTTGTGTAGTAATGTCACTGCAGGAATTTTCCCAAGGCCTCAAGCAAACATATCAAGCATTAAAGAAGATTGATTTACCTCACAGAAACCCCATGGTTGACTCTTGTTTCTGCTGATAACATCGTTACATGTGGAAAATGTACAGAGGGTGTATTGCATGACATGCACCAGTAAGGGATATATAATTATAACTGCAAGCTGAGTGCAATAAATGACAGAGGAGCATTGTGATTGTCTGATAAAGACATTTGTGATCAGCAGATCAGCTCTTTGTCTTTCCTCTTTCAAGTCAGCACTGTGGAATATGACCTACCTCTCATTTCCTGCTTTGAAAGGAGTCCCTGGGAGGCAAATCCTCCTGCATCTTGTATTGCTGTCTTAATACTCTTCTCATACCCAGTATACATATACCTCATACTCATAGGCCAAGTAACACAGCCTACATGATAGTAAACGTAATTTAAAGAGTCAAAGGTCAAATGAGGAATAACTTTATGACCACCCTAGGTGAGGTTCAAACACACAACCTTTGGGGTGCTAGGCCAGAGCTTTACCCATGCACTGTACCACACATCCTATAGCCATGGTAGTTGCCAAAGCGAAATACAAAATTGCGAGTCAGTACACAAGGGCATTGGCGAGAAAATACTGTTGCTGCCTGCTACAGACAAACAGATTTGAATACAAACAATCAATGTGAAATGTTTGTTCAAAGATGCAGGCAAATTTCACCTGAAAAAGGCAAAGCATTAAGATACAGTATGATGTCTGTTTTTTGTCGAAAAATCGTTCGGCTGCAGTTCCAACCTGGTCTTATAGAATCATGTTACTATACCTACACTTTTACAAAATTATTTTTACATGGCTCGTTCTACATATCGTGGCAATTTCCTGGTGAAATTAACACTACAGGCACTACAACAGCAATGAATTTCATTCCTTTTCACTTAAATCACAAGTAAAATGACAGATTATCAGTTCATAAACACTTCTTTTTGTACTGTTCCTCGTGTCATCTGATGACATTTAAACACAATAGTGCACACGATACATTTTAATGTTTGCATTACATAACCAAATACATTTACAAGCTTGTTCAAGCATTGTCAAATTGAGCGGTAGCTCAACTGATAGAGCGTTGCACTTGCGATGCAAAGGACCAGAGTACAGGTCCTAAAGAGCATGCGAGTCAACACATGAAGCGAAAGTATTACAGAAGAACCACAAAATTAAGTGGTTGCTTCAGCAGTAGCGTTTTTCTCATTTACTTTTAATGACACTAATGTTTGGGTTTAGGTTTAAGGATTTGGGTAGGGAGGTTGGTTTTGTTCATTTAAAACTCGATAGAGCATTACCCTTAAAAACCTTATCTGTTTGAAAGAAAATGTAACTCACTTTTAGTACCACATCGTGGACATTTCACTTTGTAACTTCTGCAATACATGTAAGAAACCACGTAATTTAATTTAGTAAAAATGTCACCACAGACACATAATTTTCTTTTATGATCAAGGACTAAAAACTAAATATTTTTCATTTTGGATCGTTTTGAGCAAAACGATATTTTTTCGCTCCTTTCCACATGGTAAGCAGTTAGAACAAAATAAAAGACTGGTTAATAATGTTCTTTTAAAAATCACAGTACTCTGAGCTAAGGGGTGGGTGAAATATCAATTGTAGTGTTGCCAGGTCTCACAAGAGAAACAAGAGACCTGATCTGGAAAAACAAGCCCAAAATAAGCCACTTGCCTCACCAAAATAAGTGAAACTAAGCAATAAAATACTTTTCCTGTGATTTATCAGCATATAAATAATACATTTATTCACAGTCAAGTATAATTTTAATTACAGATCAGCTTCTCAGTCAAAACCCAGCAGCATCAAATCTGTATTAATACATCATCTAACAATAAATCAGTGAAGACTTGAAAACAACTGACAAATATACTTTTTACCTCTAATAATGTTTTACTTGTACCTGGATTAACTGTGCATGCATATGCAGTAATTATACAAAGTTGTTAAAAGGTCTTAGTTCATTCACTAATGCGACATCCACAACGGGCAATTAGGCAAAAAATGTTTCCTTCAGGATCAAAACACATTTTTCATTTTTTCGGTCAACATGAACTGCAGTTGCAAAAATGTACTGTGATAAACCTTTTGGCCTTTGGTTTCATGAAAAAATTATCAGAACAAAATTAACCAGTTATAACCATTTACCAACATTTAAAAATAACATTGACACTGACTACCACACCTGGAGTCATGAGTTCGAATCCAGGGTGTGCTGAGTGACTCCAGCCAGGTCTCCTAAGCAAACACATTGGCCCGGTTGCTAGGGAGGGTTGAGTCACATGAGGTAACCTCCTCGTGGTGGTGATTTGCGGTTCTCGCTCTCAATGGGGCACGTGGTAAGTTGTGCATAGATCGCGGAGAGCAGCAAGAGCCTCCACATGCGGAGTCTCTGCGGTGTCATGCACAACAAACCACGTGATAAGAGGCAACTGAGACTTGTCCTCCACCACCCGAATTGAGGTGAGTAACCATGCCACCACGAGGACCTACTAAGTGGTAGGAATTGGGCATTCAAAATTGGGATAAAAAAATACGTTTTCACTCCAGAACAATTGAAAATAATTCTGTTCCCGTTTTGCAGGTTACGTTCTGCAAAAAATTCAGTTCGTTTTCAGTTTTCATTTTCGTTCCTTGAACCGTTTTTAGTCCCTGATTATGATTGCAAAAACAATAGTTAGGGCGTAAATCCTGACTTCTGTTAAAAAACTGTTGACTTTTGTAAGATCATGTGAGGCAAATTTTGTGAAAATTGGACAAGATTTATAGGATTTATTTGTGTTTAACAATATATTTAACGATTTGGAAAGATCAAGATGGCAGTAATTGAACACGCCAGGTTCAGCTAACTCACAATGAGGACTGAAAGCAGAAGACCAAAGCAGTTGAAGAAAAGTCCAGTTTTGAGCTGATGGTGGTGCTAAAGGGTTTGACGAGTCCCCAAATGGGCCAGGGACCCTTCCCAATCAATGTGCCAAATTTCACAGCTTTCCTTCAATTAGTTTTATGGGCTACAATAGACTCCCATGGCAGACAAAAATACATTTGCTAACAAAAACAATAAGATATCATGCACCTTCGGTAATTGGTTTAACTTTAGTAATCAGTGATAGAATATAGCTCTGACTAATAAATTAAAAATTATAGGCTTCTGATCTAGGGCTTGAGACATGATTCCTTCCGAGTTCTGACAGTGATTCATATTTTACTTGCATGCTGTCATTACAGTATTGATGGGGTGAAATGTCTCCAACATAGTGCTGTCAGAGGTTTAAATACAGCCAATAAATGGACACTGAGTTCCAGCTTTGTTTCAGCTCTGGGTGTTTCATGGAACTCATCCACTTGAGCTACAGATAAACTAACAAAAGCTGATCAGTATAGTCTATCATGTTTGATTCATTAAAGCCCAAATGTTAAAGGCTATTTGCAGGATGAGATCTTGTGGTTAAAAGGGCTGAAAGATTATGTTTTTTTTTTTTGTTTTTTTTTTTTATCTACCACACATGACATGCAATATGAAGCAATCGGATAAAAGTGGCCCAAATATGTCATTGTTACCAGTTTAGGCATAAGAGCGAGCACGTCAGCTGTTAAAAAAAGCAGCTCAATAGAAATAATGAAACCAGATGCCACTAATTGTCTTGAGTGCTTGTGGAAATGTGATTAAAAGCCACATAAAACAAAACCAATGATGCAACCATAGCCCAACTGTCAAGACATCACAGAGCAACTACCATAACAGCTTTTTTCCAATTCAGATTGAATTCCTGCTTACAGTAGTCATTTCAATGCCTGTAGCTCTAGTTGAGCCTATTTACAGTGCACTAAAATTTTAGTTCTGTATAGGATCTCCATGACTTCTGATTAACATCAAATGATCTCTGTGATTATCTTGGCCAAGGCAATACTTGATTGCTAAATTTGGTCAGTGATTGTATAGATTTTCTTATTGCCAATGATAAGACCACATGCAACCCAAGTGAATGGTACACAACCTAGTATTGGACAGACACGACGAAGCCTCATCATTCCTGCCAGAAGGAGGGCGTTTACAAAGAATTAACTATAAAAGGCATTGAGATAATAATATAGTCTCTTCTATCTGTGCTTTACAAACTCATGGATGGCTTTTCATTGAAAGCACTTCCCAAGAAAATGTAGAGTACAGTTAAAGAAGATGCACAGAGAATGAGTACCAAAAATGTATATTTATTTCAAGAAAGATAACAACATACAGGCAAATATCTGTTATTACATGTTAGTTTCATCTGAACTGCCACCAGATTCTGAACAGTTCTGTCTGGTGGGATGCTGCAGCAATGAGCTCTCTCACACAGTAAATATCCAGCACTGCAATGCAACTTACATGCAAAACAAATCAGTGAATAAACACATAGCATGTGTTTGAATTGGAAGTTTGGCTACTTGTCAAAAAACCTCTGACCAAGCAATTGATCTTGCCCTGTGAAAGTACACAGCCCTTTAGCACTCAAATGGTTCGGTCAGTCTGAACAAAAAGGGATAGTTCATCAAAAAGACAAAATTCTGTCATAATTTATTCACCCTCATGTTGTTCCAATGGAACACGAAAACAGATGTTAGGCAGAATGTTAGATTCTGACAGCCTCAGTCACCATTCACATTCATCTCTTTTTCCATACATAAACAGTGAATGGCGACTGAGGCTAACATTCTGCCTTACATCTTCTTTTGTGTTCCACAGAAGACTGCAAGTTATACAGGTTTGCAACATAAATGATTTTGAAATTCACATTATATGACCACAAATATGTTTTTTGATAAATGATTAAATACAATGTACTGTTTACAGTATGCCTATCCTTTTGACAAAATCACTTTTACATAACATAGCTTGTTTTCTGAGCTTAAAATCAATATGATTGTTTGATTCGGGGGTACAACTCACACTATGCCATACCTTCAACACTTGCAGTTTACAACACTGTAATCACTTGCTGAGAGCCACTTACTTTTTTCTCAACACTTTTTCAACACTTTGCCACATTCCCCTGCTGAAAAGACCAGCAGTGCTAGTTACCAGCTTATGTTGTGTTTTGGATGCTGGTGTCCCCACCAGGCATATTAACAAGCTTAAACAGCAAGAATTCCATGGTCAAACAGCTTATCTAGAAGGACCATGCTGGCTGACCACCTTCAGCAGCTACGTTTCGCTGCACTGCAAAAAAATAAAAAAATACCAAAACTTTTTTTGTCTTTGTCTTATTTTCCGGTAAAAAATATCTAAAAATATCTAAACACTAAAACACGAAGAAAGAAAAAACCTTAATAAGCAGACTTAGGATATTAAGTCTTGTTATCAGATTAAACATTTTTTTGTGGGGTTTATGCTTAAAACAGGAAAAAACTATTTGACAATAAGGTAAGAAAAATAAACTTGTTTTCAAATTTGAATCAAGTTCTTTTCTTTCCCCACTGGAATTTTTTTTCTTATTACTGTATAAGCATAAACATTAGTGTATTTTGTTAGATTTCCATGAAAACAAGACAGCATATCTTATTTCATTTTGCTTCTCAAGTAAATTTATCTTGTTTTAAGTATAATTAAATATTTTACTGGAAACAAAGACAAAAAGTTTTTGTGGTGTGGTGACCGCCAAAGCTATACTGGTCCAACAGCATGGAAATTAATCCTGGTTTAAGCTGTTTTTTCCAGCAGGGTCAGGCATAATAAAACATTAGAAGTGGCAAACAAAGAACTCTCTTTTGTCAATTATCTTGATTCATTCTTGGTTCATTCGGTGCCCATGAAGGAAAATGTTTACCACTAGTGAAGTCAGTAGTTCTTTAACATTTACCCCAGCTTATACAGTGAAACATTAACTTTTCCTTACATTAACTTTACACTTGGTCACATATCGCATAGCAGCAGGTTACTTTACCAGTTTATCTGACGTGGAAGTTTAATAAAAAGTGCAGTTTGCCCTGGGACAATCCTCCCCAAATGTTATACAGACTTTCTTTGATGACAGGACTATAATGCTTATCAAAGCATGATGTGGATGACATCATTGCACAACTAGAACTATAGAAAAATTCGTTTCCAGTAAAATATTTTCTGTGACAATGTTGATGTTAAAAAGTGCCATAAACTGCATTGCCATTAAGAGTTTGAAACCATTCCATTCCTTTTAATGGGAAGTAATTAGAAAGCAATGATGATCACTGGTCTGTAATTTCCAGTTGAAAATCTGGAAAACAATTTGTGTTGGTTATTCTGTCATGAATGACCAGTCTACTGTATATGTACAAATACAGTACTTCTGACTCCAGCACATTTCTACTCTATCAGACCTAACAGCACTGAATTGTTGAACTCAAAACATTGTTGTTGATGAAGCTCCAGGTTCTATGACCAGATATACAGTCCAACTGGCCTACTAGCCTACTCTCACTTACAATGGCACAGTATGTTTGGGTATGGACCAAATGTAAACAAGGGAGCCTGGAGAGATGTGCCAGTGACCTGCTGTCTCTAAAATGGACTATCATTCACCCTAACAAGACAACCAAATACATATCAGTGATGTCAAGTTGACAGTCTGCCCAAACATTTGCTTTTATTCTAGATCACACTAATACTTTGATATACAAATGACAGAACTCCTGTTCTGAACAGGTTCTCCTGTTCATGCAAGTAATTGGGAATCATTTGTGGGTCTTTAGCAAAGATGAACGTTATAACACCAACACAATCCTAGGCTTTGTTGAAATGAACCAAGATGGTCTTTGCTTCTCACAGTGTAGCGAAATTTGGATGGAGGAGTAAAATTCTGGGAAAGGTGACTGGTAGTCTGACTAGATCTGTAGCAATGGGGCAGCTCATAAATCCACTTTGAAACCCTCCTCAGCAGAAGATAAGGTAAAGAAAGACAGATGACTCTTGCCCTAATTTGTTTAAATGACCATTTGAGGTTAACCTGGGACTTTCCAAATGAGGAACAGATCCTCAAATGTACAATGGAGTACTGTCATCCATTGTAACCGATACCTTGGAATCTGCTGGCTATGAATCATTCCATTTCATGACAAACAGATCTTTTCTACAGATTATGTCCTCTTCAATGTCTCATGACCACCTCTACTCCAATTAATCCACTAAAAAAGCAGATGTATTTGTTTCCAGTTGTATTCAAAAAAGCAATTTACAGTCAAACTGCATCCACAACAACAGTACAAAATCGGATTATTTCTTTTATGCCAGACAGCAGTATTTTTTCCACCAAGACTTGGAGAGATTCCTCATTTTATCAGGCGTGCGCTTCTTCAGTCTTTTCTGCTGCTGGCTGTCAGAGTACTGGATGCTGGCCACTATGGCTGTGTCAAACACCTCCTTCAGGTTCTTCTGGGTGAGTGCTGAGCACTCCATGTATGAGACAGCCTGCACTTCTTCAGCACATAAGAAGGCTTCTTGGGGGTCCACTGGACGCTCTTTATATTTCGCGAGGTGAATGAGCACTTTGACATCTTGCCGGAGGTCAGCCTGAGTGCCGACCAGCAGTATGGGTACCTTTGGGCAGTGCCAGCGGATCTCAGGCACCCACTTTTCCCTCACATTCTGGAAGGAGGAGGGACTTACCACACTGAAGCAGAGCAGGAAGACGTCAGCATTGGTGTAACACAGCGGCCTTAGCTTGTCAAACTCATCCTGCCCAGAGCAAAGAAAAGAGAGTCAGTAGTGCTAAGAAACACTTGTTGTTTTGGATTACTGAAAGTAGTTAAAAGTGTGAACAGCTTCTGAGGGATCCTGTTATATAATATGTTCTTTTACATTTAACTCTATACTGTTCATTATACAACTGTCAGTTCCAGTCCTCTAATATATATAGTATAACAGCCTTGGGATGCTTCACTGTTTGTATCCACCCACTTGTCTGTGTTTGTGTTGTTGCAGACAGGCTGTGTAATCTATATGTTGCACAGCAACATGTTGTGGCTTCGTTGTTATTTTCATTAGCGGAGCAAAAATAGTCAAAGTAACTGTCCACATTGTGCCTAAAATATATGTTACTCCATATGAATTTCTTGTTTATGGATAATTCTCATAAAACCTGTCAAGAAAATGTCCTTGTCATATTTAACCTCAAATAAAAACATAAATAATAAATTTTTAAAAAAAACAAACAAACAAAAAAATAAATTATATTTGCAAAAAGGAAATGAAGGTTATATTTAGGACCATTTAGTTTTTTTGCATTGTGACATTATTTTCAGGATAGGTAAGCAATTTTTTTGCCGTAAAATGTCCGGATGTTTTACATTTCCTTTTCCTATTGTTTTCAGTGATGATTCTCATTACCGTAACACAATCATTTTTTACTGTATTACAGTAAAAAATATGCTGTTGTACAATTATTTTTTGGATTAAAATCAGCAAAAATGAAAGGCAGTACTAAGGGAGTACTGCTATGATGTATAAATAATTAACAGTTTAAATAATATATACTGTATATTTGCATCACAGCAATGAGAATTGTAGGGTAAAATGTGAGTAACTGTCATAAAAATATTGTCAAACTGTAAAAAAAAATGAATGGCTCTAAAACTAGGCTTAATTTTCTATATGCAAAATATAATTTCTCCTTTTTTTCCTTTTGATTTAGGAGTAAAATAGGAACAGAAAATTTTTTGTAAGGATCACTCTTATAGAACTGCTTTATAAAAAGCAATATCACACTACAAATTATGTTGTCGTACTGAATATCCACATGATATTCAGTACAACAGCACTCCTGCTCCTGTGATATTTGTTTGATTTGTTTAAATTCCTCTATACACCAGAGAATATTAGCTTTGACTTGATATTTGATATATGATACATATTTTCCATTGAAAGCATTGTCAGAATATGCATCAGTCCTATCCTACAGTACATTTTATATTATTGTGCACATATAAGCAAGTATGTTTGTCATTTTATGTGACTGAAAAAAAGTTGTGCTATGTCTGATGCTCTTTCAGGAGTATCTTTACCCAGACTAAGACGGTTTGCTGGTCTTAGCTCATCTCTCAGCCTGATCAGGTAAGTCTGTTTGCTAGTTTTAGCTGGTTTAAGATGTATTTTCAGCAGGGTAATGTATGTTTGGGATTCTTTTATATACTCTATATTTGCTGCATTAACTATACTTACTTTCCCTCTGTCTGTTTCTCTCTCCTTCTTGCCCTACCCCCTTCTCCACCGGCCTAAACAGGACTGATCCAAATATCTCTTGGCTTGCCTCCCTTCAGAGTCTCTCCTTAGCTTGCTAAACTCGTCCAAAACACACTGATCTCACGTTTCCAGTGACTAGCCCCAGCTGTACCTCAGCTGAAAGTAGGTCTCACTTTCCCTTGGATCAGGCCCAATTCATCACAATTAGACTGCTTCCTATTTGCGATCTCTAGAGCTCCTTTAACCCTCTCAAAAAGGGAGAGAAATACGTATTCCACTAACTGACCTATAGTCCAATAGTGTGTTCCCATAGGAGGAAGCACATACTGTGACTGGACAGTAAACTTCAACTGAACTTTACCTTATCATGAGTAAGCAAAACAACACTGAATCACTTTCACTCTTGTCCCCCCTCCCTTATCTTACAGATAACCAGCCATATGACTAATTAGGACATGACTCAAGAGTTACCCTACTGTTAAATCCTCTTCATCTTTAGATTAAACAAATGAGCTGGCTGTTTCCATTTAAGAAGAGAGGGCTACAACCAGCATGTGTTTGTGCAAACAATATGTCATCCTTATACAATGAGACCATAAACATGAACCTGCACTGCCTTGAATGTGTTTGTGAGGTGGTTTGTTTAGGTCTAGTGGTGCTGAGACGGTTTGCTGGACTGACCTGGCCAGCAGTATCGCAAAGCTGAAGTTTCACAGGCTTGCCATCCACAGCTACAACTGCTGCAGAAAGGAACATATACAATTTGACATTTTGCCCATCCTCAGTCAGAATGAATTTTTAAATGAATAGTTCACCCAAAAATGAAAATTCTCTTATCATGTACAGTACTCACCCTCATGCCATCCCAGATGTGTATGACTTTCTTTCTTCTGCAGAACACAATCAAATTTTTTTAGAATATCTTAACTCTGTAGGTCCTCATAATGCAATGGTGGCCAGAACTTTGAATTTTCAAAAAGCACATACAGGCAGCATAAAAGTAAGCAATCTGACTCCAGTGGTTTAATCAATGTCTTCAGAAGCAATAGGTGGGTGAGAAACAGATCAATATTTAAGTTCTTTTTTTTTACTATAAATCTCCACCTTTGACCAGCTCCAAGCACTAAGTGGCGAAATGCATGAAGAATGCGAATCACCAAAAAAATAAAAAAATAAATAAATGTGGAAATGAAAGTGAGTGGAGATTTATATTAAAAACATAAATATTGATCTGTTTCTCACCAACACTTATCAAATAGCTTCTGAAGACATGGATTTAACCACTGGAGTCTTTTATGCTGCCTTTATGTGATTTTTGGTGATTCAAAGTTCTGGCCACCATTAACTTGCATTGAATGGACCTACAGAGCTGAGATTATTCTTAAAATCTCTGTTTGTGTTCTGCTGAAGAAAAAAAGTCATTCACATCTGGGATGGAATGAGGGTGAATAAATGATGACAGCATTACGTTTTTTTTGGGGGGGGGGGGGGGGGGTATTAAACACATACTGTTATAAATTAGATTGAAATTCATGCACCAGTTGAACTTGCTGGCCTTAGAAAAGCTGAAACATCATATAAACATCAGACAGTGAACAATCATGTTGCTACGTGAGTAATTAAATTAGGTCAGTGGTAAACTACAGTCAGTTCTCTTTGAGTATTCATTATGTGGGAGATTTATACAATTCAGCAAGAAAAGTCTTCGGCCACCCTAATTTGAGTAAGTGGGCAAGGATTGTAAAGTGTCGTTTATATATATATATATATATATATATATATATATATATATATATATATATATATATATATATATATATATATATATATATATATATATATATATATATATATATATATATATATATATATATATACATAGTTTCACCACTGTTTACATAAGCCGAGTGGTATTTACCTGCAAAGTTATCAAAAGCTGTTGGAACATATTCGGTGGGATATCCATTGGTGGTATAGCTCACAATGAGACTAGTTTTTCCCACTGCACCATCACCGACCAGCACGCACTTCACCCGGCGCTCCGCTGCGGACCCGAAACGGCTCTTCACCGCGGTGGACAAAGCTCTGCCCCTGAATCTTCTCGGGGGTACCGGTGGCACAACCGTACCTGGCTTATATTCTCCCCCTCCCTGAGGAGACATCGCTGAAAACACTGACTGTCCCAGAGACTGAACGCCAGTTTCAGGGATTCATCTGACTTCTCACTTCTGGATGAGAGAGCTGAGTACCAGTCTCCGGTTTCACGACGGTTTCCATTGCGAGGGAAAAACAGTACACTTACAGCTACATTTCAAATCAAGAAGGGTTTGTTTATATGAGATAAAACAAAGAGACTCTGAAACAAAAATAAATACGAAGCCCACAAGTTAACTGGCGTTACGCTCTCATGAGGCGAGTCCTTCTCCGCCCTCTCTAGACGCACTTACTCCCAAACACCATGACTGGCTGTGGCTCAAAGCCCACACTGAGCTTCCTAACTAGACAGCATTTTTAGCTCCTTAGGCGCGTGCAGCATTTTGGTCATCATACGCTCAAAAAATAATTTTAAGATTTATGCTTTTAAATTTCCTGATAAAATTCCATCAAATTGCATTGAGTAAACTTTGATAAAAATGTACTAAAAAATAACTATTTTAAGTTTTATTTAATATTGTTAAACATTACACAGTTGACTTTTAAGGAAACTAGTTATGAAATGGAAATGGGTATATCTTAAAAACGGGCTAAAATAGTTTTTTAGCGTTCTTAGTCAGCTGCCCAGCTGTACAGCTGCTCTTTCAAGTATGTTGCCAAAAATACTATTGTTTAGACAGGCAGCTCACTAGTTTTTGAGACAGAGCCTATAACGTCGTCCTTTATGAGTTGCATATATCCATGAACTGAAGTTCAGCAGACCTGTTGTCATAGATTACCGATAAACTTAACTGACAAGAATTGAAAAGTTTCACCATTTCAAACTTTTTTATTTTCTATAAGGGTTTTTAATTTATGTGAAATGAAATAATAATGGAAGGTTGTTTTGATTAAAATTATTATTTTTTAAATAAAAGGTGGCGAGGGAGCCTTTTACCCCACACTAACCCCACTTCAGAAACACAACTGGCATTTTATAACATCTCAAGTATTCTATAAACCCATGAATGTTTATAGAATACTTTAGCCCCTGCAACAGTGTGACTTTTTACCACAAATACTATTTATTGGACAAATATTAAAAAACTACAATTACAACAAGGCAAAATAAAGGTGCCCAGCCTCCTACCCCCTCCGATTATTTTACAATAAATAAATATATATATATATATATATATAAACTCAGCAAAAAAAAGAAACATCCTCTCACTTTCAACTGCTTTTATTTTCAGCAAACTTAATGTGTAAATATTTGTATGAACATAAAAAGATTAAACAACTAAGACATAAACTGAACAAGTTTCACAGACATGTGACTAACAGAAAATGAATAATGTGTCCCTGAACAAAGGGGAGGTCAAAATCAAAAGTAACGGTCAGTATCTGATGTGGCCACCAGCTGCATTAAGTACTGCAGTGCATCTCCTCCTCATGGACTGCACCAGATTTGCAAGTCCTTGCTGTGAGATGTTACCCCACTCTTCCACCAAGGCACTTGCAAGTTCCCGGACATTTCTGGGGGGAATGGCCCTAGCCCTCACCCTCCGATACAACAGGTCCCAGAAGTGCTCAGTGGGATTGAGATCCGGGCTCTTCGTTGGCCCTGGCAGAACACTGACATTCCTGTCTTGCAGGAAATCATGCATAAAACGAGCAGTATGGTTGGTGGCATTGTCATGCTGCAGGGTCATGTCAGGATGAGCCTGCAGGAAGGGTACCACATGAGGGAGGATGATGTCTTCCGTGTAATGCACAGTATTGAGATTGCCTGCAATGACAACAAGCTCAGTCTGATGATGCTGTGACACACTGCCCCAGACAATGACAGACCCTCCACCACAAAATTGATCCCGCTCCAGAGTACAGGCCTCAGTGTAATGCTCAATCCTTCAACGATAAACGCGAGTCCGACCATCACCCCTGATAAGACAAAACCGTGACTCGTCAGTAAAGAGCACTTTTTGCCAGTCCTATCTGGTCCAGCATAGGTGGGTCTGTGCCCATAGGTGACGTTGTTGCCGGTGATGTCTGGTAAGGACCTGCCTCACAACAGGCCTACAAGCCCTCAGTCCAGCCCCTCTCAGCCTATTGCAGACAGTCTAAGCACCGATGGAGGGATTGTGCTTTCCTGGTGTAACTCGGACAGTTGTTGTTGCCATCCTGTACCTATCCCACAGGTGTGATATTCGGATGTACCGATCCTGTGCAGGTGTTGTTACACATGGTCTGCCACTGCGAGGACGATCAGCTGTCCCTCCTGTCTCCCTGTAGCGCTGTCTTAGGCGTCTCACAGTATGGACATTGCAATTTATTGCCCTGGCCACATCTGCAGTCCTCATGCCTCCATGCAGCATGCCTAAGGCACTTTCACGCAGATGAGCAGGGGCCCTGGGCATTTTTCTTTTGGTGTTTTTCAGAGTCAGTAGAAAGGTCTCTTTAGTGTCCTAAGTTTTTATAACTGTGACCTTAATTGCCTACCATCTGTAAGCTGTTAGTGTCTTAACCACCGTTCCACAGGTGCATGTTCATTAATTGTTTATGGTTCATTGCACAAGCGTGGAAAACATTGTTTAAACCCTTTACATCTGTAAAGTTATTTGGATTTTTACAAAATTATCTTTAAAGTGTCCTAAAAAAGGGACGTTTCTTTTTTTGCTGAGTTTATATTGTGGCAAGACGCCTATGCAGCAATCAGCATCGCCTCTGGCTACGGCAATTAAACGAGACTCTCGGGCTGATCGCTCGCACCTGCAGCCGATCTTCTCAACAAAAACAGAAGGATATAAATGCCGGCAGGAGAATTAGAAGGGAGAGAAGGATCTAGAGAAAGCATGCATGAAACTAACTGCCTCTTGTGTTTATTCTAATCCTAGGAAGTGACTGAAGGCACTTAGTTCTTCAACTAGCCGGCATTCATCTCCTCCGTTTTCGGGGGGGGAGGCGGCCGTGCAGGTGCCCCTTCCTGAGCCGAGTCGAAACGCCCAACAGCTCCTGACCAAATAGACGGATCAGGATGATGTTGAGGCGTACCTGCACACTTTGAGGTGGTGGCCGAGCATGAGAGGTGGGAACCTGTGGAGTGGGCTTAGCATATTGCACCCCTCCTGACGGGGGAACCCCAGCAGGTGTACTACTCGTTGCCGGATGCGGCAGTGAATGATTACCAGGTACTTAAAAAGGAAATACTCGCCAGGGTGATCTCGCTGATCTGCGGCGCCCAAAAGTTTCGTGATTGGGGATATGAGTTCCGCATTCTGGTTCTGGTACAGGCGACGCAACTTCTAAGGCAAGCCAACCTGTGGCTGATGTCTGGCAGTCCCTCAACAGATGAACCAACAGTATGGTGGTGGATCGAATGCTCCATGCGCTTCTCTGTCTACACTGAGTAGTCGGCAGGTCAAACCCACGCACCTTCTCGGAGCTCGCCGAGGTGGTTGAGCTCTCTGAAGCCACCCAGGCACACTAAGCCACTGAGCGGCCAGTGTACTACCCCTGGAGGGCCCCCAGGGGAACGACGCACGTGGGAGGGCACCTCTAAACCGGCAAGCCTACCAGCGCCATGTGGGGGGGTGGGCAGGACAAACCCCTGCCCACAGATCCCAACCCTCCTGAGGCTCGAGTATGGATGGCGGACTGCATCATCCGCTAGTGCCCTGGAACACGAGGTCCGACTGCTGGCCGACGGGTACGGGCCATCCTAGACACAGGAAGCTCCATGAGTCTTGTCCAGCCACATCTCCTAGTGACTGAGAAACCCAGCTGAGCCCTGTTGCCCATCACCTGTGTCCATGGTAATACCAGGCACGGTCACCATCTCAGCCGCGTCCAGATCCTGGTCACTGGAAGTAGGTCTGGTAAAGGACTTGCCCGTGCCGATGTTACTCAGGAGAGACTGGTCGGGTTTAGACTACCTTCTATGTCCAACAAGGCAGCCTGCCTCTCAAAGACCGCCAAAGCCAGCATTCCTGGCCACAGAAAGCAAGTGAGAAGTTGAGTCCCGTAATGTAAATATGGATGTGTGCTCTGATCTGTTTCAGCAGGTAATGACTGGAGGCTCCTTCACGAGAGAACAGTGGGAGGACAACCACCTGAAGCATTGCTGGAACCAGGTCAGAGTAGTGGAAGGAAAGGAACCTGTACCCAGCCCTCACCATTCTCCTTACTTCATAGTCCATAGTCCATGCTCTACTGTGTGGCGACCAGGCGGGGCAAAGAGAGACATCTGCTGGTAGTTCCACAAACGAAGACCGAGATGCTAATAGAACTATCTCACTCCCATCCAATGGGCAGATACCTAGGAATAGAGAACACCACCCAACGGATCCAGGATCAGTTTTATTGGCCCAGCATGGATGCGGAAGTTCGCCGGTTCTGCCAAAGCTGTGAAGTTTGCCAGCGGACTGTGCGGACAAGAGCATCCTGTAATCTATATTAGCAGGAAGCTGAACCCGGCCAAAGGAAAATATGCGGCAGTCAAAAAGGAGGCACTGGCGATCAAATGGGCAGTCCTGGAGCTGTGGTACTACCTGCTTGGCAGATCCTTTACATTGGAAACGGACCACGCACCTCTTCAGTGGATGGCTCGAGCCAAAGACACGAATGCATGGGTAGCGTGCTGGTTCCTTGAGCTCCAGGACTTCCACTTCAAAGTCAATCACCGGGCTGGGTCAGCAAATGGGAATGTGGATTGTCTCTCACGGATGTTTTCGTTCTGGTCAGGTCTGGTAAGAGACTCTTCCCTCTCGCCCAGTGTATGTAACAGAAACTGTCTTACAGAACCAGGTGGCGAGACGCCCATGCAGCAATCAGCATTGCCCCTGGTAACGGCAATCAACGGAGACACTCTCGGGCTGATCGCTCACACCTGCTCCTTCACCGTTCACTTTCTTCTCTAAAAAGTGTGTGGAATTAATAAATTTGCCCTCTAGGGTTATTCACACGTCAACCTGTCTAGTGTCTCACCTTGACCTGCTACAATATATATGTACAGTATATATACACTTGTGGCCAAAAGTTTGGAATAATTTACAGATTTTGCTCCTATGGAAAGAAATTGGTACTTTTATTCACCAAAGTGGCATTCAACTGATCACAATGTAGAGTCAGGACATTACTAACGTGAAAAATTACATTTTGAAAAATAAAGTTCAGAACTTCTTAAACTACTTCAAAGAGTTCTCATCAAAAATTCCTCCACGTGCAGCAATGACAGCTTTGCAGATCCTTGGCATTCTAGCTGTCAGTTTGTCCAGATACTCAGGTGACACTTCACCCCACACTTCCTGTAGCACTAGCCATAGATGTGGCCATCTTGTCGGGCTCAATGGATTCAAATCCATAGCACTCTTTTCCAATTATCTGTTGTCCAATGTCTGTGTTTCTTTTTGTTTTCTGTTTCAAAAGTGGCTTTTTCTTTGCAATTCTTCCCATAAGGCCTTCACTCCTGAGTCTTCTCTTTACTGTTGTACATGAAACTGGTGTTGAGCGGGTAGAATTCAATGAAGCTGTCAGCTTAGGACATGTGAGGTGTCGATTTCTCAAACTAGAGACTCTGATGTACTTACCCTCTTAGTTGTATCTGGACTTTCCACATCTCTTTCTATCCTCATTAGAGCCAATTGTCCTTTGTCTTTGAAGACTGTAGTGTACACCTTTGTATGAAGTCTTCAGTTTTTTGGCAATTTCATGCACTGAATAGCCTTCATTCCTCAAAACAATGATTGACGAGTTTCTAGAGAAAGCAGTTTCTTTTTTGCCATTTTTGACCTAATATTGATCTTAAACATGCCAGTCTATTGCATATTGTGGAAACTCAAAAACAAACACAAAGACAATGTTAAGCTTCATTTAACAAACCAAATAGCTTTCAACTGTGTTTGATATAATGGTGTTGGGCCTCATGTATTCAGATAGAAGACAAAGGCAGGCCTTACACAGTCGTAAAACCTAACTCAGCCCCCACACACCAAGTCGTAAATCTTACTGATAAAAATCGTGCCAAAATCAAACAAAGGGAGTCCAAAACAGACTACAAATCCCTTGAAGCCTTGCTCACTAAAGGATCGAACTCTCAACTCCTATTGGATGAGGCACACAACAGAACGTCCCTCAAACCATGACATCATCAGGAGTAGAAATACCTCTGAAATGCTTCCGGGATTTGCTTCCAGCAACTTTGTTTGCAGTGTGAAGACGCAGCTCATCGCTGCTCTCAGGTGCAACCTTGTGGCACAAGGAAGTAATGTCCGACTTGAAGCTGTGGCCATACAATCTCCATCTCGCTGGATGAGTTGAGATTACTCTGTGTTCAACCGAACACTCTAACGGATCCGAAGGAGACCGCTGAGCAATCCGCATCTTCATCCGTTTGCCTGCAGAAGTGAAGAGATTAAAGATTTCTCTTCCATCTTCAATCAAGTCAACATTTCTGATTTCTCCGCCAGCCCGCCAAGAAACAGTCAGCCGTACGCCCGCCGACAGACTGAGGAAACGGCCTCCCGTCATCACCCGAGCCTCAAGGAACCGAGTCGGAGTTAAAGGACAGAGGAAAACACATTCTACTTGCATCCTCATGCGATTCAAGTAAGAGGTTTACGTCTGGGCAGAGATAGAATATTATAGTGTGTTATTCTTGTGTTTCAAGGTTTTTGCTTGTACAGTTTACGGACCACCATGTCCGCTCATTATTAATACTCAGGGTATTAATTATCACGAATTTGTTTTGCTGTATTGTGGTCCAACCAAATTGGACTGTTGTGCATTCTCTCCCACGATCGCGAAATCGGCTTTAGGGCCGTCACTTTATTCTCTCTCTCTCTCTCGTACTAACCACACACACGCGCGACCCCTCACAAACATTCTGGCACACATTTTTGGCTCGTAGATAGCTTAATGCTAAAGCCCAGCTTTGTCCCTAAGCTATCGTACATGCGGATACACGCGGTAACTGGTAGACGCCATTGACTGGTTTCTCTCCGCCCCCATTCGCGGTCATATTCCCTGGCCGGAAGTCTCGCGTGACATACTCTCCACAAGAGTCACGTCCGCCATTTTGTGCGCGTCCCTCCTTACACACACACACACAATGTCACACACACACCTTATGTGTTATAGGATTATTTTAGTTTCCATATCTAATCATATCACTGTTTAGTTTGTAGTTGTAAGTCGGAAGTTTATTGACTGCATTGTATTAATTATTAATTGATATTACTGCATAAATAAACTTTGTTTATATTACAAAGAGAAGTGTTTTGGTTTGTTTTGCATACGCCTGTGTCATGCTGATTGGGATGTCAGTGCTCGGATTCAAGCCTTCATTCATTGTTTTTTTCCCCGAAAATCAATATTCTTCGGATGTCGATTTCCTAAGAAAACAATCTAATATTGAGACTGTTTTACTATCTGGTTATTAGTCCCTGATTCCAGAGTGGTGCCCCATCAATGTTAATCCTTATTAACATTCTGTTGATTTTTGATAATTGATAATTATCTTTGATGATTGTTGAATTTGAATGATCAATAAGCTAGTGTTAATTTTAATTAATGTTTCATCGATGTTAACAATTAACGATTATCTTTGATAATTTTTTTTAAGGATTAAAAAAAGCTAACATTGATTCTCATCAATGTTCTATTGATTTTAATAATTAATAATTATCTTTGATAATTATTAATTATTGCTAATAACCAAACTTGCTCCTAAACGTAGCACACTACATTTACTGGAGCCCCATATGAGGTTTTAATGAGTTAGATTCAATTAATTAATTTAAATATTAATTAATAACTAAAGAAATAATTATTAATTATTTCTGATAGTAACACTGATCTAAACAACCAGTAAAGCCCTACAATGGCAAGTGATTTTCTAGTACCAAATTAGCAATTTAGCATGATTACTCAAGGATAAGGTATTGGAGTGATGGCTGCTGGAAATGGGGCTTGTCTCGATTTGATCAAAAATGACTTTTTTCAAATAGTGATGATGCTGTTTTTTTTTTACATCTGTAATGTCCTGACTATACTTTGTGATCAGTTGAATGCCACTTTGGTGAATTAAAGTACCAATTTCCTTCCAAAACAGCAAAATCTGTACATTATTCCAAACTTTTGGCCACCAGTGTGTGTGTATGTATGTATGTATGTATGTATGTATGTATATATATATATATATATATATATATATATATATATATATATATATATATATATATATACACACATACTGTTTTTTAAAAAACTTATTTTAAGGGTTAAAAATAACATTACATTTTACAACACAGGATTTACAATAACTCCAGATTTTTCTTTTAATTACAGATAATACTTTAAGCCACTTACAGTGATTATTATAAAATTTTTCCCAAAATATAAATATTGAATAATAAAAAAAACTATTTAAATAAAATTTGTTTTTAATCATTATACCAAACGTTGCGTAATTTCTGTTGAGTTAATACATTTTTGAGATCCTTAGCCAATAATACATGTCAGACAAATAAACAGAAACGCAAACTATTCCATTGAATATTAACCCAAATACGCCATCTATTGGACAAACGTTAAATGCTAAAGTCAGTAGAAATAAGATTTGAAATTCCCTCAAGAACAACAAAATATTTTAAGTCTAGTTAACAAACAATATAAGTAATTCATATTATTTCCCTATGTTTCACATATTAGTGAGTTTAATCTGTTTTGCGTTTTGTTAAAATTCTGCTCATTCTCTCTCTGTGCTTCTTGAGTGGAACCAGAGTTTATTTAGCAGAGATGTATGGGATGTAATTAGACTCAAAATTATTTACAAATGCGTGCATACTTATCCATCAATTTGATAAATGTTACAAATGTATCTTACAATCCACAGACAAATGCCTTTCAACTTGTGTCTGTGAAATTCAAAATTAAATGAATGTGCTAGGATTTGTACAAATATTTGTATTTGAGACATATTTGTGAACACAAATGTTCCCTTTTGTATAAATGTATCACAATTTGTGTATGCAACCAAAGGAAGATGTTCCATATCAAACACAAAATGGTCTATGCATTTGTGGATCAAGTGATGCACATGCATTCATTGATGTCTATTTGTTTTGATTCTGTATGATTCATTTGAATTTTGAGACTTTTGTTTAGCTGTTTTTACCATGGCTGACTCACACACAAACAACTACCAATGGATAAGTCCTACATTTATTCATAAATGTATGCATATCTACCCATTAATTTGAAAAACTGTATATTTAAACTTGTATCTGTGAAATTTATCATTAAATAAATGTGTTGGAATTTGTACAAATACAGACCGAATTGTGAATACAAGTGTTCCTTTTTGTAAAAATACGTCACAATTTGTGTGTGCAAACAAAGGGAGATGTTCCAAATCAAACACAAATTGTTCTTGTGAAGCATTGAATGTGTATTTGTGGAACAAGAGATACACACACATTCATTGACATCTATTTGTGTCGACTCCCTTTGATTCGTTTGAATTTTGCAACTTCCTTTCCACTGGTTTTGCCTTGCACAATCCACTAGAGGTCTGCAACCCGACCCAGGCCCGACGGGACCCGAGAACCTGATGGGTTTCGGGCTGGGTTCGGGCCAGTTTTTCAAGTAGGACTTCGGGTTCGGGTTTGTAATTAATGAAAAAACAAACAGGCTTACCGAACTTGTTTCACACACGCGCTCTCACTCACAAACACGCAAACAAATGAGTTAGGGGCCATTCACACCGAATGTGTTTTTGCGCACACCTGTTCTGTTTTCCTATTGTTTAAACACATGCTGGATGAATGTCTTTGACATTTGCACCGTGTCTCGCTTTTTCTTCAGCATCTGTGATGTGCAGGACCGGCACATTTTAAACACCACGTCAAGTTAAAAAGAACTTCAAATTGACAAAAATGCATGTTGAGACACCTGCACTGTTTCCTTCTTTCAGCACAGTTGTCACAAAGATTCAACATTCTAAACAAGTTCAGTCTACATAGAGGGGACTGTTGCATTGTTTCATATTATTCCAGATTGTTCTGCAGCAGGTGAAGTTTCAGCACGCATGAACTCCTGAAAAGGAGATTTAATGGCTGGGGAAAAGTGTGCTTTTTGCCAGTTGACATTAGACCAGATTTTCCATATGTAAAGCAGTAAGTCTCTGTGTTCCAACAGTAGTGCCTCTGATTGGCTGGTAATAACCAACCGCTGAGGTAATTCAAAACACACACACAGTTCATTTTCAATGGGGCGAGCGCCGCATCGATACATTTCGTGAACGTGCGGGAAGCCAGAGACAGACTGAAATGAAGAACTTAAAACTGATTTGCAGTTCCCTCGAACGCGAATCTAAAAAGCCGCCTATAACGTGGTGCAATTGGTACATGAAGTACACGTCCTTCAGATTGATGCGAATCAGTCCTGAGGATGGATGTGTGATAAGATTTGTTACAGAGTTAACATTATGAATGGGCACGTCGCGAGCACGCGATTCAAGTGTCTCAGAACTAGAATGGGCTGAAGCCCGCCATCCTTCTCCAGAATGAGGAATTAACGGCTGTAAATCCCGCTGTGTGTGTCGCAGTCTGTGCTTATTAATTCATATGAAACAACCTTCATCGCGTTCTTTGCTAGAAGATTGTGTATTTCGGCTCGTAACACTGGCACGTCTTCAGACGGAACCGTGGAAGACAGAACACCATTGAAACGGGGCGGCCGACGTGCAAATTGTATCATTTAACCATGTTTGATTGTTTTTTAGCACCCAGTTGGAATGCCAGGAAGAGCTCGCCATGCGTCCACGTAACGGGACAGAGGGCAATTTGGTATGTTCATAACATAATGAGGCTTTGAAGTCGGAAAGCACTTTATTGAAAAGTGTGAGCGTGTAGTGCATGTGCAACTAGCGCTGTAATCTTTTTTCAATCTTTGTAATTCATTACAAGATATAATGTGCCGCTCACCATTGGGAAACGGTTGTGCAAGTTATGTAGGCTTTGAAGTGGGAAAGCCCTTTTGCAGGCTCTTTTACAATTTTTGTATTGTCATACATGATATAATGCGCCACTCACCATTGGGAAGCAATTGTGCATAATGTGCAAACTTTATTGCATATGATTAATGTGAGACAGAGAAAACAACATGGGGTTGTTCTGTCGGCGCGAGGCGGCGCTGATAAGACTGCTTACGTTTGGGCCACGGCTTGCGTGGCCTCACCGGTGGCTCGGCGGCGGCAGGTGCTGGCGCTGAGGCAGCAGGTATGGGGCTTTTAGTCAGGCGCTGGCTTGAAACAGAGCAAGGGCGAACCGGCTGTGATTGGCATAAAGTGTTTCATAGCCTGTGATTGCTGCAGAGTCGTGATGTAACGCTCTGCAAACTCATTCACAGAGCCGCCAAAGAGGCCGGCTGGAGACACTGGAGCATCCAACAGAGTGGCTTTTTCCTTATCACTCATTTCTGTGAGGTTCAGCCATACATGTCGATTCAGAACTACCAGGTTGCCCATGGACTTGCAGATGGCCTGCGCAGTGACTTTCGTGTCTTTCGAAGTCTGTAATGGTGCGGAGCTCTTTGAATGTCTCTGGATCGTAGCCTTGCTTGTCCATTTACTTGAGAAGCTTAGCTTGAAATACCTGGAGCACCGCCATCACGTGGAGTGCTGAACCAGCTTGGCCCGCCACGTAAGCTTTTCCAGTCAGTCCGGACATATGTCGATGCGACTTGGAAGGATTTCCACACCCTGTTACTCGCTGGGCAGAGGTGTGTCACTACTGCCTCCTCCACAGGGGGTAGTTGGGCATAACCATTCTCTTCCCCATGATCCACATTAGAGAGGATGGCGTCACTGTGCGAGCGTGCTGAGAAGGGCGCGCACCAGGACTTAGACAGATCGTTATGAACTTCAGGGATGAATGGGGCAGATTTGCGAACCGCTTGAAGGCGTCTGGACTGCAGGAACTATTCATCGAGGCGAGACTGTTCAGGTTCCTCTGGGGGAGACCACTCGTGGCTAAGCTCTTCGACCACCTTGTAAGGATGCAGAGCATTTCCCTGTCAGTGGCGTGTGCACGCTCCTCATCATCCACTGACCACTCGCCTGATGCAGCGAGAGACATGACATTGTCATTATCATCTCCAGCATCAGAACCACTGAACAAGACGAGGGCGCGCGCTCTTTCAGAGGGCCGGAGCTCGTCTCGCACATCGACAAAGACACGTCACTTTGAGATCAAGGGGCTCGCGGGGCGTGTGCCGGCACGAGGACCACCTCAAATTCATCCTGCTCAACCTCGCGGCCCCGCCGTGCCTCCTCGTGTGAATCCTCGGGTATCACAGAAGAGGCGAGTGGAAGGGCGCGTGAGGCTGAATCGTCCCTCAGAACAAGGGCGATTCATGAGCGAAGTGTCTTGAGACTCATGCCCTTGCAGTGAGGACAGTCTTTCTCCATGAGAGCTGACTCTGTGTGGGCGCGGCCCAGACAGTGAATGCAGCTCTCATGCTGATCTGACGGCGGGATGTGCCTCTCGCACAAGGAACACTTACGGAACGACATCTTTAAAAAGACGCGAACACGTAAACGGCTCTTTTAGATTATATATATATAAATATACACATACATATATACATATAGTTACACAATTACCCGCTTCCCCACTGTTTACATGCTGAGAAATGGGACAGACGGATCTCTCGAACAGAAAGAGAGCGTTAATTCGCCATTTAACGAGAGCTCTGACAAGTGACAGGTGTTTGTTATTGCTTCCCTTCTCTCTCATACTCGCTTCAGTTGGCAGCCCGCGCTCTTCAGTTCTGACCACAACAGTAGCGATGACGCGAGGGGAAGCGGTCGATCCGAGACCCGTGCGGTCCTTTTTTTCTTAAATTATGCTGCCATATTCAAGGCTTGTGACATTGTACATAATGCTGAGACATTTTCTTAACCTGCTTGATCTCCCTGTGTACTAATGAGGACAGGTTCACAATTCATCAGGACATACAAAATTATAATTGCACATGAAGGTTAAAACTTTAATTTCTGATTTGTTAAACCGTATTTAAAAATAAGTGGTGCAACACGACTCAAATTAAAATAAAATTTGGATAAACAAACCTTGGATTAGCTCTAAACTCTGCTCAATTTAATCCTTATTAGTGCAACCAACCCTGAAACATAATATCCAAACACCTGGCACTGTTGCATCCTTTCTTAGGTTTCACTTTGAGAAGCCATTACTTCTTGGTCTAATGTAACACAATTAGATTTAAAACAATACACTATGAGTTGTACATTGTTACTGGAAAAAACTAAACCAAGGTAGGCCTATGAATGCAGAAGAACAGCAGCACAGCTACAAATGCCTTTATAAAACATGAATCATGTTTACAGATGATAAACTGAAGAGCACATACCATAAATACTGTACATTAAGGTTTATACAAGAACTGCTGATGTAAGAATTGGTTTCCACATTATGTAAATGCAGGGGCGTAGGCAGGATTTTACTTTTGGGTGGGCCTCTAGAAAAATGGGTGATGGGTAAAATGGGGAATGGGTAAATACAAAATATTTAAGTAAACCACCATTGAAATTTTTTTTCCCTTTTTTATTTGCATCAACATTAAAAACAGAATCTGAAGCACTATGAATACATGTAACTTTTTTGTTTTTTTATGGAATTACTGTAGAATGCAGCAAATAGATCGGATCACAGTAAGCATCGATAATAAATAAGCATAAATATATTATGTTTTGGCTAAAATAAACATGCCGTGTTGTATTTTTAATTGTGTAAATGTAATTGTATTTCTGTAGAATTACTGTAGAACGTGGCTAAGAGATATGACCAAAGTAAGCATCAGCAATAGCAATATATAAAATACAAATATATACATATTGCCCAAAATAAAGAGGACTATTCTTATAAATTGTATTTTTGTTCAATTACTGTAGAATCCAGCAAATAGAAAAGACTGCAGTAAGCATAAGTTTACATACAACAGAACAGAATGATACATGACATATTGCCAATTATTCAACAGCCAACACAAGTCCAACACAATAAAACATAGCAGTCTGGAAATCCAAAGATTCTGAGGGGTGAGGTGTGACTGCATCCAATTCTTTCACCTTGTCTGTTCGTTTTCGTCTGAGAAATTGAACAAATGTACTTAATTGAACAGCTGGAGCTAATAGGATGGCTAGATATTGTACCCATGTAGGTTTCTCAGTAATATTAAATTAGACATAATTGTGTCTTCAAATGAAAGTGCAATAAACATTAACATAAATAATTAACATTGTCTTTTGCCAGGACTTATCGAGAGAGGTCTCTGGGCTAGAGGAGAGGGTGTTCATGAGGGAAGTGTGTTCATGTGGAAGTCAGGAGCACTCTGATGAGTCCGTAGAAGAGAGTGAGGTGCAAATGAAGCCCAGACGAATTTCCCAGAGACACGGGCAGAAACCGAGGAATCCTCCTCCACAGTCTTGGGCATCAAGTGAGGGCCGAATGTTTCCCATGGAAAGGCTGATCACGCGTGCTAGTTCCACCTGTGAGAAACGAGGGAGAGAAAAAACAAACAACAGTTAGAGCCGGCACACATGCCGCAACTGTGACACTATCATGGGATGTGAGTTAACGATGACAGTTTTAATATTTGGGTTAACTATCCCTTTAAATATGTAAATATTGTTTTACTACAGCATTTAAAGTAAGGTTTTAAGAAAGTGTGTCTGTTAAAAAAAAAGACTCAAATGCAATTCAGTTCACTAAAGAGGCATTTTATTTTATATGCACATATACAATGTGAAACTCAAGTGTCTTTCACAGTCATTATACAACTAAGGAATGTGGTACGTCTTTACAATTTATATTGTAATTTATGTTACTTCGAAACAACAAAATTTGGGTACAATTTTATATAAAAATACACTTAATGGTTTACACACATCTAATAAATGCATGTGTACATCTACACATTAATATCCATAGAAAAAAGGGAGAAAAATACTTGCACACTGCTAACTTTACAGTTTAATGACAACGAATCGACTCTGAATGGGTCTTCATCAGGTCGAACAAAATGAAACATTGTGCCAGTATTTTTCTCCCTTTTTTCTACACATTTTATAAACACACACAAACAATGGAAAAGAACATCATCGCTAAAGCTCTGTGGCATTTCGCTTGAGGTTACCCTTCCTCATTCCTACTGCATGGTGTCGTGTCAGTTATCTGGGACTGATAGATACCTCTAGCCAGGGCAAGAGCAATTTGGATGGATACATTTAAAATAATAACTACACAAAAATCTGTTTAAAATGTTACACAATGAAACAAGGTTGTTGCCATGAAGCTTTGTTATGCCTTACCAGTTGCACAAAGGTCCTACAGCAGTGTCAATCTACAACAAACGGGCCAGATTCACGAAATATTCTTTAGAAGAAAATGGTAGTTAAGAAGAATTTTGTTCTTAAGAATATTTTGTGAATCTGGACCCTGTTTGTTTTGTCAAAGCACAAGGAAAGTTATGTTGTATCCAAACAGGTGCAGAGGTCAAGGGACTATCACAAAAATAAGAGAAGTCTGATCAGTTAATTATGGAAGCCCGATAACACTCACAGGTTATCTATAAGAAGACCAAATAGGATGCGATTTTACACACTGAGGATGGCTTTTGGCCATTTTTTTTTGGCCAAGCTTTTGCTAAACAATGAAAAACACTTTTAGAAATATTTTCAGAGTGCAGTTATACGGATCATTTCTCAGGTTTCACTGTAAGAAGCTGTTACTTCTTGGTCTCATATAAGGCATCAGTGCAGTAGAACAGCAGCACAGCTACAAGTGCCTGCATTAAACATGAATCATGATTACAGACGATTAGCTGAAGAGCACATACTTTATATTAGGATTTTTACAAGATCTGCTTTAGTAGAAATTGGTTCTCATGTTATGTAAATGTATTTCATAAAAACGATTTTACAATAACGCTATAAATATAAATTTCAAAAACATTTCTTAAAAGTGATAGTTCACCCAAAAATGAAAATTCTCTCATGATTTACCCACCCTCCTGGCATGCCAGATGTGTATGACTTTCTTTAACACTCTTGTGTTATGGCAGACCAGTTCAATATTATTCATTAGAAATACAAATGTTCTGTTAACCTTTTAAACAGTGGGCCTCATTCATGAAACACGAGCAGAACAAATTTTTGTAAACTCAGCAAAAAAAAGAAAAGAAACGTCCTCTCACTTTCAACTGCTTTTATTTTCAGCAAACTTAACATGTGTAAATATTTGTATGAACATAAAAAGTTTCAACAAACTAAGACATAAACTGAACAAGTTTCACAGACATGTGACTAACAGAAATTGAATAATGTGTCCCTGAACAAAGGGGACATCAAAATCAAAAGTAACGGTCAGTATCTGGTGTGGCCACCAGCTGCATTAAGTACTGCAGTGCATCTCCTCCTCATGGACTGCACCAGATTTGCCAGTTCTTGCTGTGAGATGTTACCCCACTATTCCATCAAGGCACTTGCAAGTTCCCGGACATTTCTGGGGGGGAATGGCCCTAGCCCTCACCCTCCGATCCAACAGGTCCCAGAAGTGCTCAATGGGATTGAGATCCGGGCTCTTCGTTGGCCATGGCAGAACATTGACATTCCTGTTTTGCAGGAAATCACGCACAGAACGAGCAGTATGGCTGGTGGCATTGTCACGCTGGTGGGTCATGTCAGGATGAGCCTGCAGGAAGGGTACCACATGAGGGAGGAGGATGTCTTCTGTGTAACGCACAGCGTTGAGATTGCCTGCAATGACAACAAGCTCAGTCCGATGATGTTGTGACACACCGCCCCAGATCATGATGGACCCTCCACCTCCAAATCAATCCCACTCCAGAGTACAGGCCTCAGTGTAACGCTCATTCCTTCGACGATAAACGCGAGTCTGACCATCACCCCTGGTGAGACAAAACCGCGACTCGTCCGTGAAGAGCGCTTTTTGCCAGTCCTGTCTGGTCCAGCGAAGGTGGGTTTGTGTCCATAGGTGACGTTGTTGCCAGTGATGTCTAGTAAGGACCTGCCTTACAACAGGCCTACAAGCCCTCAGTCCAGCCTCTCTCAGCCTATTGCGGACAGTCTGAGCACTGATGGAGGGATTGTGCGTTCCTGGTGTAACTCGGGCAGTTGTTGTTGCCATCCAGTACCTGTCCCGCAGGTGTGATATTCAGATGTATCGATCCTATGCAGGTGTTTTTACACGTGGTCTGCCACTGCGAGGACGATCAGCTGTCCTTCCTGTCTCCCTGTAGCGCTGTCTTAGGTGTCTCACAGTACGGACATTGCAATTAATTGCCCTGGCCACATCTGCAGTCCTCATGCCTCCATGCAGCATGCCTAAGGCACATTCACGCAGATGAGCAGGGACCCTAGGCATCTTTCTTTTGGTGTTTTTCAGAGTCAGTAGAAAGGTCTCTTTAGTGTCCTAAGTTTTTATAACTGTGACCTTAATTGCCTACCGTCTGTAAGCTGTTAGTGTCTTAACGATCGTTCCACAGGTGCATGTTTATTGATTGTTTATGGTTCATTGAACAAGCATGGAAAACATTGTTTAAACCCTATACAATAAAGATCTGTAAAGTTATTTGGATTTTTACAAATTTATCTTTAAAATACAGTGTCCTGAAAAAGGGACATTTCTTTTTTTGCTGAGTTTATAAACTGTTCTAATGTAAATTCTTGGATTCATGAAAATTTTTGTATTTTCAAAACGTTAGTTGGTAACGACTAAATTTAAACCTGCTCCTGACCATGTATAAATCGTGTGTAAGACATCTGAACATGTTTTCTTTGAGGTAAACTGCCATGACTACATTCTGATAGAAGTGTAATTAAATAAGTAATGAAAAAAATTAACTAAAAAAAATAAGTTTTGTATACTTTTTAAACCATAGCCTATAGGCCTACTTATTTAGAAATGTTTCTTTACTGCTTGAATTAATTTTTTTTTTAAGTATAATTCTGTTTATCATGTTTCCGGCAGAAGTGATTGATTTTTCTCAAATAAATTAATGTCCTCTAATGTGACTGGTTGGACACTCATGTCAAACCATTTTTATTGACTTCTTGAACTTTTTGACTCACAAAAGAGGAAAAATATGCAATGTCAGTAAGTCTTCACTTTCTTTGAGATGCTATTGTGCTTGCTAAAAAATTTTACAATGTGGATGCACATAATTTATAAAAACGATTTCATTACTGTTCCACAGATGTTAAAAGTGTTTACTAGCAAGTCTGGTACCTTCCTTAGGCTATGTGGCATTTTTATGGGCGTAGATTATGATAATTGTGAATGAACATGCTAGAGTCAATGCTTTTTTCCCTTCTGCTCTAGTGTACTGAGGTGCTGCCGTGCCTTATTAAAACTGTGTGTGTTTACCGTTTCAATACTGTGACGAATGTTGCCTGTATGCTTACATAAAATACAGCCTATTGCAACAGTACTTGCTAGGAGAAGAAATTAGATAGTAAGCAATTTCGGGTTCGGGCTTAAAATCTGATGGTGTTGTTCAGGCCAGGTAGGATCGGACCCAAGGGTGTAGATTTGGCTTGAACATTGGGGGGGGGTTGCAGCATGAAGCATTTACATGTTTCCATTGATCATGGTATAAATAAGGGGGGGGGGGTGTACTTGCTTGTTTTGATTATTGGGAGGGTGTGACAAGGAGGAGGGTGTGGCAGGGCCGTGATGGAGCACGACTGGCAGTGAATCATCTGATCAGCGGGAGAGCGAGATAAGGGGCAGCCGGAGACACTGGTTCGAGAGAGATGCACGCGGCTGCGCTGCATATTTGTTCGTCTTATGTTTTATGTTCTATGTTGTTTTAAGTTTATTTATACCATTAAACTTTACGTTGACTGTTCAGCCAGTTCCCGCCTCCTCCTTGCCCGTCCTTATACTGTTACAGTGGTGCCGAATCCCAGGAGGGAGGAGGGATGCGCCGTCACAGAGTCCTCGCGGCTGCTCCCCTGGTGGATGGCACCTGCGAGTACATCTGCCTGGGGACGGAGGACTCGCTGCCGTCCGCTGGGGGAAAAGCGAGCTGGCGTCTGCGAGAGGGCGGAGGAGCAGTTGAGGACCAGGCGACAGCGCATCCGGGAGCAAGTTCTTCTCTCTCTGTGTCTCCGCTCACCCATTTCCTCTCCCCATGCCTCCCCTCATCTCTCCCCCAGGTTCGCAGGAGGTGGGGTGGACCACCGGCTGACAGAGCGGCCAGAAGGGCAGCGTCTCCCCTCCAGAGATGGGGCTATGAGATATGGCTGTGAGGTACAGGAGGACTTAATTGGGAGGACACTGGAGTAGTTGTGGTTTCTGCAAAACAAAAAGACACTACTGCAGCACCTTTGTGCAACTGGTAAGGCATAACCCCCCCCCCCCCAATATCCACGCCCTTGAGGAAGGGTAACCTCAAGCAAAAAGCAGCGGAGCTTTAGCTATGATGTTCTATTCCATTGTTTGTGTTTATAAAATGTGTAGAAATACTGGCACACTGCTGATGTGCCAATTTAATGAAATTGTTTCTACCCAAACAAAACAAACAAAATGTTTCATTTTGTTTGACCTGATGAAGGCCCATTCAGAGTCGAAATGTCATAAAAAAAAACTCATGAATCCCACAGTCTGGATCAGGAGAGCATCGCGTCCTTAAATAATGGTATACATTTCAGGACAGATGTTAGACAGCTTAACATTTTGACAGACTTGTCATTCACAATATTAATTTACCATCACAGGTTTGGAAGAAAGTGAGCTAGAGAGTATGGCTCTCCATGAAACCCAGGACTCGAAAGTGTTTCAGAAGTTTAAGGAGCGCATTGCTAATGAGCCACAACAGGTGAGCTGCAGTTTCACAGAAAGAAAATACTGCTGTTTACTACTTTTAGATGTATTAAACTGTGGTCAAATACTGTATGTCATATAGCATTTCCTCTTATCCCTATGGCTTATATCTAATATATCATTAAACACCTTTTGTGGAATTTATTTATTTTTTATTTTTTTTAAGGTTTTGCGGTATTGTAAAGGGGGGACTCCTCTTTGGGTGTCAGATGAACATGTGCCACATGAGGACGACGTTCCAAAATGTCCATGTGGTGCTAAACGTGTCTTTGAATTTCAGGTAAAGCACACAGTTATGCATAAATGTGGCACTCCTTAATTTTAGATTAGATTTTTTACATTAATTCAATACAATTTAAGCTCAACAGACAGCATTTCTGGCAGCAGTTCTTAAAAATTAATTTCGACACGTCCCTCCTTTAAAAACAAAAAACAAAAATGGAGTAAGTTATAAAACTGGCTATAACTTTACACAGAAAATGTTTGTAAGCAATTATCACACTAAAATCATGTTTACCCGTATATCCTTTGTCTTATGGCTATACTTTTGAAAAAGTATTTTAACTTTCAAAAATTGGCCCCCATTCATTTCCATTGAAAGTGATTCACTGTAACTGATTTTTTGCTCTTTTTATTGTTTTTTTTTTTTTTTGAAGGAGAGACTATTCAAAAGTAATTTTTGTTGTAATCAACATTTTCCCACAAATGCTTAAGATTGAGCTTAACTTGTATTGAACCCGGAACATTTCTTTAAATCAAAGGATACACAGATATGCTCTCTACTATTTTATCTCTGTCATACCATTAAAAGAATACATTATACTGTTTGTCACTTTGTCTTTTAGATCATGCCCCAGTTGCTTAATCACTTCAAAAGTGGATAGAACAGATGCCAGCATAGACTGCGGGACCGTGGCCATCTATTCTTGTGCTGATAGCTGTGACCAAGGCAACAAATATTCTGCTGAGTTCATTTGGAAGCAAGACTTTTCAGCAGATCAAGCAGTGTAGAATTACACTGAGTTAATGACAATGAGTCATTATGGACTATTTGGCAAAAATAGGATACACATTTTAAAACATGTGTAATATTAAAGAAATGTATTGATTTGATGTGATAAAGGCATTGGTTTCTAAACTGGAATTAAGTAAGTATTAGCAAATATGTAGCTAATACTGTAGTTTAAATAAAGTATAGACAAGAATTTAATGCATTTAAATAAGCCTGTAATCTGTAAGGAACCATCTCAACACCACTCAACTGGTTCATCCTTGGGAGCAATTTCCAAATGACTGAAGGTACCACGTTCATCTGTACAAACAATAGTGTACAAGTATAAAAACCATGGGACCATGCAGCCATCATACTGCTCAGGAAGGAGACGCATTCTATCTCCTAGAGATGAACGTAGTTTGGTGCGAAAAGTGCAAATTAATCCCAGAACAACAGCAAAGGACCTTGTGAAGATGCTGGAGGAAACAGATAGACAAGTATCTATATCCACAGTAAAACGATTCCTATATCGACATAACCTGAAAGGCTGCTCAGCAAGGAAGAAGCCACTGCTCCAAAACTGCTATAAAAAAAAAGTCAGACTTTATAGTTTTCAAGTGCACATGGGGACAAAGATCTGAATGTCCTCTGGTCTAATTTTGTTTTTTAACTGTTTGGCCATATTGACCATTGTTATGTTTGGAGGAAAAAGGGTGATGCTTGGAAGCTGAAGAACACCATCCCAACCGTGAAGCATGGGGGTGGCAGCATCATGTTGTGGGGGTGCTTTGCTGCAGGAGGGACTGGTGCACATCACAAAATAGATGGCATCATGAGGAAGGAAAATTTTGTGGATATATTGAAGCAACATCTCAAGACATCAGCCAGGAAGTTAAAGCTTGGTTGCAAATGGCTCTTCCAAATGGACAATGACCCTAAGCATACCTCCAAGTTGTGGCAAAATTGCTTAAGGACAACAAAGTCAAGGTACTGGAGTGACCATCACAAAGCCCTTCACCTCAATCCAATAGAAAATTTGTGGGCAGAACTGAAAAAGCATGTGCAAGCAAGGAGGCCTACAGACCTGACCCCGTTACACCAGCACTGTCTGGAGGAATGGGCCAAAATTCCAGCAACTTATTGCGAGAAGCTTGTGGAAGGCTCCCTAAAACGTTTGACCCAAGTTAAACAATTTAAAGGCAATATTACCAAATACTAACAGTGTATGTAAACTTCTGACCCACTGGGAATGTGATGAAGGAAATTAAAGCTGAAATAAATCATTCTCTCTACTATTATTCTGACATTTCACATTCTTTAGTGATCCTAACTGACCTAAGACAGGGAAAGTTTTCTACGATTAAATGTCAGGAATTGTGAAAAACTGAGTTTAAATGTATTTGGCTAAGGTGTATGTAAACTTCTGACTTCAACTGTATCTACCACCTCTGAGAATTTTCTTTCAACTCATCTTCCACCTCATAAAATAGGGTTTGCATATTTATCAACCAATATACTATAATATGCACCACTACAATCTACAAATGTAATTACAAAAACCATGGCTCTATTCAAACAGGTTTCCCAAAAACTCCCCTCACCTGCCATCGGTTGGACAAACTTATAATCAAAAGCCACTCACAACTTGAGCCACTGTTGCTGTTGGGCTGCTCAAATAAACGGACCAATGATTTGATAGTACCTCAGAATCACCCTTCGATTGGTTCTGTAGGTTATATTAATCTGTCATAAGAAAGCATATTTTAACATTGAAAACTGCTGCACCTTTAGCAGCTGGGTTTCCATCCAACTATTTTTGAGCATTTTAAAATTGTACATAAGAAATCCTGAATGTAAACACTTGATATGTGAATAAACTTTCTGAATTTGCTTAAAATGAAATGCGCTAGGAGGTGGATTTTAGTTTCACGTTAAAATGCGCATTAGGTGATGGAAACAGTTCATTCACAAATTGATGACGTTTTCACAATTTCTGCATGTGTAAGAGTATGCAATAGCTTGATGTGACTTGCCCACCTAAAGGTCCGAACTTGGCACACAATTCTTTGAACATAGCGCTTGAATTTCTGAAGTGTTTTACCCACAGCTGGTTGATAAAGTGGGTTCTCCCAATCTGCCAGAAGTTTTGAGAGCAGACACTCCCAGGTATGCAGAGACTGGTGGCGTGTGGACACCGCAGCTATTTCAACTCCATTATATCAGATATACTTATTCTGTGACTTCTCCTGGCAACATTTAATAAAACGAGGTACAATTGCTCCAATCCTGCAAATAAAACTCTCCCCGAAGCAAGGAGGTCATTCAGATGCTCCATAATGACAAGGCAATCTCCCTCAAGTTAATGCGCATTATGTAGTGGATGGAAACGCACAACGATTCTTATTTTCTTAATTTTTTTTTTTTTTTAAATGAGCTTAAATGCAAAACATTTAGATAGAAACCCAGTTACTGTTACAAAAAAAAAAAGATAGACTATCTCTAGACTTTCAGATGTAATACAGTGCAATAATAGGCACAAACTGGTAAGGAAACATTTATTTGCATCCAATTGCAAAGAGAACTGGTTACATTGCCGAAGACATTAAATTAAGAAATCAGTGCTTTACATGGGGCTGGGTGGGAGACCTACAGAATATAATACAATTCAAAGGGAATTATATAGTTAGATCTGCCAAATTTGTTACAGATCTCATTGTAGAAGACAGTAACTTAAAAGGTCAAATCCATATGACAATTTTAACAATTGAAGAATTAGCCTCCGGTTGCACGTCTTTGTTGGAAAAATAACCTAAATTCACTCCCCCAAATAAAAGACATTCTTCCTGCACTGGGCAACATGGGCATTACTTGCCACAGTTCACACTGACAATCAGTAATACAAGTAATACATAAAACTTGCTCAAAGGGAATGTGTAAAATGTTTGAACAGATGAACATTTTAACATCATAAAACAACAGAAGTATTCAAACCATTAAAATGTTCAGACATGGATAACACAATATTTTGAAAACCAAATAGCAGGTGAAATACATTTTAAAAAAGGTAAAATAAGCATTTATCCTCAATCAGATCAAGTTCTGAGTGAAGAAAAGTAGTCCTTCATATTTACACTTACAAAAAAAATAAAAATAATAATAATAATAAGAAGAAGAAGAAGAAGAAGAAGAAAAATTAAACTGTGTAGACCAAACCAGACATACCAGTGGGCTCACTAATGACTTCACCAGTTAATACAGAATGGTGCATTGCACAGGGATTATGTTGTCTTCCTGAATCCTTTTAAAATGGGGTATATGTTCTCAAATGCTTCATAGATTTCTCCTCTAACCTTTGCACCTGGAAAAAAAAGAAATAATACATTTAGCATCTCAATAATGCTCTAACAGCATCCCCTAGTACTGCAAAGTAGTTTTTGTGCGGTTTAAAATCAATTAACCTACCTGTGAGTACGACTTTCCCAGAAACAAATATTAAAAGGACAATTCTGGGTTTGATCATTCTGTAGATTAATCCTGGAAATAACTCCGGTTCATAGCTGGGGAAAAGTATCAGCAACAAAGTTTTTCAACAACCACAATTACAGTATTTTCTGTCACACGTGATTAAGTTTCTAAATAAGCTTGCAAATATAGCTGACAACATGCTGTATTAGCATTCGTGGTAATACAATAATGAGCTCTAAATCGAAAATACATTTAAAACCTTTCAGTCTTAATTTATAATCCAGAGCAAGGCAAAAAAAAAAAAAAAATTCATTAAGTTTAAGATGCTTTAAAATAAATAAATTAAAATACAAACCTGCTAAACTGCTGGTGTGTAAGCACCAGGCCCTCTAATCGGATGGGAAACTTGACGTCACAGCTTCCTACCATGTTCTGAATTTTGAAGTCTAAGAATTTGGCAGGGAAACCCAACTTCTGCACCACTCTGGCATATTTTCGGGCAGCCAAGCGGGACTGTTCCTCACTGCAAAAAAGGAGTACACATGAGAAAGACAAACTTACACACTGCTGTTTGTTCTATGAGTTTGTGCACGAGCAAGTGAATGACAGATGGCACTCTTACCTTTTTGCTCCTGTGCACACCATCTTTCCAGAGCTGAAGATGAGAGCTGTTGTTCTGGGTTCTCTTATTCTCATGATGACGGCAGCAAAACGCTGAAACAATGCATGTGTGTTAAATCGACTTTGACCAAATAAAACATCCCACACATTTTTTATTGTTCCGAGAATCTGTAAAGAACTACCTCAAAGGTGTCACAGATTAAAAAAAAAAAAAATATCAGGTAAAATGCAGTCACCCCCAGATCACCACAGATCCTCCACCAAATTTCACAGTGGGTACGAGACATTGTGGCTTGTAGGCCTCTCCTCTAACCATTAGACGACCAGGTGGAGGATTGGTCATGATCTGGGGGTGCTTCAGCAAGGCTGGAATCGAGCAGATTCATCTTTATTAAGGATGCATGAATCAAGCCATGTACAAGGTTATCCTGGGAGAAAACTTGCTTCCTTCTGCTCTGACAAAAGTTCCCCAATTCTAGGGATGGGTTTTTCCAGCAGGACAATGCTCCATGCCACACAGACAGGTCAATCAAAGTGTGGATATAGGACCACCGGATCAAGACCCTGTCGTGGCCAGCAAAATTTCCAGACCTGAACCCCATTGATAACCTCTGGAATGTGATCAAGAGGAAGGGGGATGGCCAAAAGCTATCAAACAAATCCGAGCTGCTTACATTTTTGACATGCGGAGTCTCCGCGGTGTCATGCACAACAAGCCACGTGATAATATGCGCGGACTGACAGTCTCAAAAGCGGAGGCAACTGAGACTTGTCCTCAGCCACCCGGACTGAAGCGAGGAACCGCACCACCACGAGGACCTACCAAGTAGTCGGAACTGGGCATTCCAAAAAAAAAATGAATATGCACTGTTTTCCTTGCATTATTCGAGGTCTGAAATCACGCCATCTTTTTTTATTTTGACCAGTATATATAATTTATTTACCTTTGGATTATACTCAGCATTTCTGGCTCGTAGTGCTATCGTCTTTAAGTCAAGTTTGCACCCCAAGTTTACAGTGGAAACAATATTCCTTTAAAATAAAAAAGAGAAAAGCAATTTAAAGCATTTAATGGTTTAGAATATTAAAAACTAAATTGAACATGACAGTCGTGTTATTGACATTTACGTCTCTGACATTTTGTACAGCTAAAATAAAAACCATTTAATCACTTTTTCATCTGAAAGCAATTTAATAACATTGTATTTTTTCACAGTACCATTGTGCACTTAAAAGGGATAGTTCACCAAAAAATGAAAATTCATTCTTTACTCACCCTCATGATATCCCAGGTGTATATGACTTCACCAGAACACATTTGAAGAAAATATCTTAAGTGAATGGAGATTTCTCTTTTGAAGCTCCAAAAATCACAGATAGTCAGCATAAACGTCATCAATATGACTCCATTGGTTAAATTATTTTCGACATGATCACTTTTGGTGTGAAAAATATAAATATTTAAAGTTCTTTTTAACTCTAAATCATGCTTCCGGTCAGGAGCGGTACGCGCGTGTACCATAATCGCATTGGCATTCGAAACACACGAGAACTGAGTCACAGCACGAAGAGCAGCGCTGTTTAAAAGTGAGAAGGAATGCTGTACAGTAGCACGTAGGGGTGCACTGATCGATCGGCCAACGATCAAAATAGTCCGATCTTCGTCTTAAATCCGTGATTGGCGATCATGCCTAGATTTAGGGCCGATCTTTTTCGCAGCACACAGGGAATCATACATTGCTCCTCTAATGAATGAGCGCTTGCTCAGCCCTTGATGCATGACAGAGTGGCCTTTGGAGGGTGAGTTGTTGGCAATTCTAAGCATTCACGAATTTAAACTTTGAGGTCAACCGATAGTGGATTTTACAGATACCCAAGTTGGGCAGTACCAGCCAATAATAGCCTAATCAACCAATAGTTTTAAAAATTGATATTGAATGAAAAAAATAAAGTAAAATAGTCCTGAACTTTTACAAAAAATAAACAGTACTGACTGAACCATGAAAATGTATAGTACTTTTTAAAATTAAATAAATACACTGGCGGCCAAAAGTTTGGAATAATATACAGATTTTGCTGTATCTGAAGGAAATTTGAACAACCCCAATTCCAAAAAAGCTGGGACAGTATGAAAAATGCTAATAAAAACAAAAAGGAGTGATTTGTAATTATATTTACCCTTTGCTATATTGAAAGCACCACAACTACACATACTATGTTTTACCTTGTGAATTGTATTGTTAATTTCAAATCAGATGATTGTAACACGCTCCAAAATAGTTGAGACGGGCAATTTAAGACTAAACAGTTTGACGAGTTGAAATAAGGTGATGTGAAACAGGAGATGTTAAACAGGTGAGGCAATTGTGTCATAGTACTGTATACTGTATAAGGAGCCTCCAATAACAGCCTAGTCCTTCAAGAGCAAGGATCGTTCAAGACTTGTCAATTTGCAACAGATGCTTCAGCAAATAATCCAGCACTTTGAGAACAATGTTCCCCAAAGACAAATTGGAAGGATTTTGGGCATTTCACCCTCTACAGTGCACAATATAGTTAAAAGATTCAAGGAATCTGGTCAAATCTCGGTGTGTAAAAAGCAAGACAAAAACCAATTCTGAATGTGCGTGATCTCTGATCACTCGAACGTCACTGTCTTAAAAAATATATGTAATAGAACTTTAGTAAACCTTTGTTTGTCAACACCACTCGCACTCTTAAGATGCAAGTTAAGACTTTACTATGCAAAGCAGAAGCCCAACATCAACACTGTCCGAAGCGCTGCTTAACTTCTCTTGTCTCGGTCTAATCTTAGATGGAAAGCTGAACAGTCGAACTGTGTTTTTTGGAACGAAGAGTCCACATTTCAAAAAGTTTTTGAAAAACACAGCCGTCGTGTTATCCGGGCCAAAGAGGAAAAGGACCATCCAAGCTGTTATTAGCTTCAGGTCCAAAAGCCAGTGTCTGTATGGGCCAGGGGTATGTCAGTGGCCATGGCATGGGTAACTTGTACATCTGTGAGAACTCCATGAATGCAGACAGATATGTATACATTACTGCCATTCAGCACCGTATTTTCCAAGGATGTCCCTGCATTTTCCAACAGGACAGTTTTTTTGTAATTGAGGTTTTACTTTAATTCACCAAAGTGGCATTCAACTGATCACAAAGTATAGTCAGGACATTACTGATGTAAAAACAACAGCACCATCACTATTTCAAAAGCAACTTGATTAAATCTAGACAGGCCCCATTTCCAGAAGCCATCACTCCAACACCTTATCCTTGAGTAATCATGCTAAATTGCTAATTTGGTACTAGAAAATCACTTGCCATTATATCAAACACAGTTGAAAGTTATTTGGTTCATTAAATGAAGCTTAACATTGTATTTGTTTTTAAGTTGCCACAATATGTAATAGACTGGCATGTCTTAAGGTCAATATTAGGTTAAAAATGGCAAAAAAGAAACTGCTTTCTCTAGAAAGTCAACCATTGTTTTGAGGAATGAAGGCTATACAATGCTTGAAATTGCACACATTTTTTTTATTTCATACAAAGGTGTACACTACAGTCTTCAAAGACAAAGAACAGCTGGCTCTAACAAGGACAGAAAGAGATGTGGAAGGCCAGATGTTCAACTAAACAAGAGGATAAGTACATCAGAGTCTCTAGTTTGAGAAATAGACGCCTTGCATGTCCTCAGCTGACAGCTTCATTGAATTCTACCCGCTCAACACCAGTTTCATGTAAAACAGTAAAGAGAAGACTCAGGGGTGTGGGCCATATGGGAAGAAATGCAAAGAAAAAGCCACTTTTGAAACACAAAAACAAAAAGGTTAGCGTGGGCAAAGAAACAGACATTGGACAACAGATAATTGGAAAAGAGTGTTATGGATCTTAACCCCATTGAGCTTTTGTGGGATCAGCTAGACTGTAAGGTGCATGAGAAATGCCCGACAAGACAGCCACATCTATGGCAAGTGCTACAGGAAGCGTGGGATGAAGTGTCACCTGAGTATCTGGACAAACTGACAGCTAGAATGCCAAGGATCTGCAAAGCTGTCATTGCTGCATGTGGAGGATTTTTTTGATGGGAACTCTTTAGTTTAAGAATTTCTGAAAAAAAAAAAAAAAATTGTAATAGTAATTTTTCACATTATTAATGTCCTGACTATACATTGTGATCAGCTGAATGCCACTTTGATGAATAAAATAGAGCCCGACCGATATGGGATTTTTGAGACTTTGAGACCGATTTTAGAGGGGGAAAATTCACCGATTACCAATATGGTGGCCGATATATTTAATTTTTGAGCTGGAATGAAAACAGACCTTTTCTATGTGGATTTTTCACCGATATGACTATGCAAAGGTACTCAGAAGGCTGCTTAAATATTTTTATCGAAGAATATTTGACATTATTATTATACACTGTCAACAAATTCTAGAAATGAACACTGAGAAAATAAAAGAATAAAAATACAATAAATAGCTAAATAAACATCAGTACTGTTTAGTGTCTGTCAAATGCTGACTACATTAATACTGCCGAGTCAAGATAAACAGCGGCGTTACACTGTATTCTGCTATACAAGTTCAGGGGAAACTTTCAACGGTGGAAAACCAGACTTTTAAATATTACATTTTATAAATGACACGACTGGAATTGTTCGGTAGAAGGGGGTACCAAACTGTGAATCCTAAACAAAACAGTTTGGTGAATACATGTTTACACATTACCTTCCACTCAGCTGACAAGCAATGAAAGTAGCTACGTGGTTAGCAAGTTAGCTATAAGCTCGTTGTCACAGAGAGTAGAAGACGGACGTTGTTTATTTTACTTTCCAGCATTGTGTCTTACCAACTAGGTAAGAACATAGCATGAAATCAACACTCATCAGACACAATCCACCACTGCACCATTGTCTGCTGAACTGCAAAAAGATGCTCTGTTTACCTTTCAGTCTGCTACACTGACAAACACTGACTGCACTGACAAACTATAGCTGGCTAACAGAAAACAGACATGAGTGACATGGTTGTCAGGGACAAGATTAATGTTATATTAGTTATATTGAAAAGGGAAAATGATGGGGTCATTGTTTAAGTTTCCGGTATGTATTTAACAAACTAGTTAGCAACTTACCGCGAAGACACCGCTCAACTCCACCCTGTCTGCAGAGCCACCGTCAGTTCAGAGTCAGCTCTGTAAACAATGGAGTCAGAGCGTGCTCTGCTGGACAAACTACACTATGACACCAATTCTAAAGCATTGTTTTCTGCACTATATACTCTGGGAAACAAAAAGTAAAAATTCATATTGGTGCATATCGGTAAAATATACGCAGATACATATATATCGTGAAAGGCTAACATCGGCCGATATATCGGTCGGGCACTAGAATAAAAGTATCAATTTCTTTCCATAAGAGCAAAATCTGTACATCATTCCAAACTTCTGGCCGCCAGTGTATATAAACATGAATATATATAATATATATATGAACTAATATTCAAATTTTAAAGTCAGCTGATTTTTAAATTGACGTTGTTTCCTTAGTCCACAAGAGGGTGCAATAAATACATAAACCATACAGCACCATTATATTATTGCATAAAACATTCCTATCCTGGCTGTAAAAAAAAAAAACTTCAATAGGCAGTTCACATTGTTGATGTCTCAAACGAGTGGAGAATGTGAGATTACGTCGGTATCATGGCAACGCGAATACGTCACACGAGAGACCACTTGGACTCCACCCACATGTGAAGCGTTCGATTATAGTTAAAAAGTACTTATGTTAATACTGATGTTTTTTTCATATCGTTTAAGACAATTTAACAGCTGGTGTTGTATGGATGATGTTTATGCTGATGTCTGTGATTTTTAGAGATTCAAAAGAGAAATATCCATTCACTTGCATTTTAATGATCTACAGAACTAAGATATTTTTCATTTTCTTTTTTTCTCAAATGTGTTCTGCTGAAGAAATTCATACACACCTGGGATATCATGAGGGTGAGTAAATAGAGAATTTCATTTTTGGGTGAACGATCCCTTAAAGAGCCATGCAAGCAGCGATGATCGCTCTAGAACTCACTGTAATTGGGGAACGATGCCAGAACTCTCTGAGGCTGGTGTGGCAGGAGTTATGGGGGTCATAGGTGTGAGAGGTGTGGTGTAAAGGGGTGTGTTGCCTGGCAGTGCCGTTGTTGTGGAGACAGCCTGTGAGTGGTAGAGCTGGGGTGTTTGGCCTGAACCTCCCACCATCCCACCCTGCTGTTGTGAGGCTGCCTGTTGTTGTTGTTGTTGCTGCTGCTGCTGCTGCTGCTGCCTCTGCTGCTCCTCCAGGAGCGACAAGCTGTTGGTGTTCTGCACTGGCTGTGGTGTGAGGCCCGTGCCATAAGGCATCATAGGACTGAAAATGGGAAGGCCAGGCGTCATCGCTCCCTTTTAAATTGAGACCAGACAATGTACCAGTGAACTTTATGCACACATTATTTTAGTCATTTAGCAGACAATTTATCTATTTTATGGTTTTATCACTTATTTTGATAGAATAATGCAAAATGTTGCTCACCTCTATCGACACATCTCACTAAACCAATCACTCTCAAAGTGTGAATTTATTTTTAAAGGAATAGTTCACACAAAAATTAAACTTCTCTCACCTTCATGCAATATCAGATGTGTTTGACTTTCTTCTACTGAACACAAATTATGATTTTAAGAGAATATCTCAAGTCTCTGGATCCATTCAATGCAAGTGACTGGGTACCAAAATTGTGAAGCTCCAAAAAGCAGATAAAGGCTGCATAAGTCATTCATACGACTCCAGTGGTTTAATTCATATTTTCAGAAGAGATATGCAGGCATGTGATTGGCCAAGCATAAAAAAAAAAAAAGCAGGAAAAGGTACCAAGGTTTTATTTGGTTTCCCAGCATCTTCTGCACATGAGTTCTTCCCAATGGTGGCTACAGTATATGAAATTTACATCTAGCTTTTGACACTTAGGACAACTGATGGACTCATACACAACATTACAAAAGGTGCAAACATTCATCGATGCTCAAAAAGGCAGCACATGAAAAACCAAGGTGATGCAAACTTTTTAAAAGGATTATTTGTGTATATTAGAGTCAATTTTGTGTTATGTAGCTTCTGAAGGGCAGTACTACATAATAAAAATATGATCTTTTCTAGCTTGTATTTTTAGACATTCCGAACTGGGTGTGAAAATGTATAAAACAAAAGGGCAATCCAAATTCTGCACTTAACTGTATATACAGTTTGTGAAAATGTACAGATGTTCACAATTTTAGATTTGTTCACAATTTAAGCTTTGTGTTTAAACATTTAATGTAGCCTATTCTATCCATACAGTGCATCCAGAAAGTATTCACAGCGCTTCACTTTTTCCACATTTTGTTATGTTACAGCCTTATTCCAAAATGTATTAAATTCATTATTTTCCTCAATTCTACAAACAATACCCCATAATGACAACATGAAAGTTTGTTTGAAATCTTTGCAAATTTATTAAAAAAATAAAAAATCAGATGTACATAAGTATTCACAGCCTTTGCCATGACACTCAAAATTGAGCTCAGGTGCATCCTGTTTCCACTGATCATCCTTGAGATGTTTCTACAACTTGACTGGAGTCCACCTGTGGTAAATTCAGTTGATTGGACAAGATTTGGAAAGGCACACACCTGTCTATATAAAGTCCCACAGTTAACAGTGCATGTCAGAGCACAAACCAAGCCATGAAGTCCAAGGAATTGTCTGTAGACCTCCAAGACAGGATTGTATCAAGGCACAGAAACATTTCTGCAGCATTGAAGGTCCCAATGAGCACAGTGGCCTCCATCATCCGTAAATGGAAGTTTGGAACCACCAGGACTCTTCCTAGAGCTGGCTGCCTGGCCAAACTGAGCGATCGGGAAGAAGGGCCTTAGTCAGGGAGGTGACCAAGAACCCGATGGTCACTCTGATAGAGCTCCAGCATTTCTTTGTGGAGAGAGGAGAAACTTCCAGAAGAACAACCATCTCTGCAGCACTCCACCAATCAGGCCTGTATGGTAGAGTGCCCAGACGGAAGCCACTCCTCAGCAACAGGCACATGACAGCCTGCCTGGTGTTTGCCAAAAGGCACCTGAAGGACTCTCAGACCATGAGAAACAAAGATCGAACTCTTTGGCCTGAATGGCAAGCATTATGTCTGGAGGAAACCAGGCACCACTCATCACCTGGCCAATACCATCCCTACAGTGAAGCATGGTAGTGGCAGCATCATGCTGTGGGGATGTTTTTCAGAGGCAGGAACTGGGAGACTAGTCAGGATCGAGGGAAAGATGAATGCAGCAATGTACGGAGACATCCTTGATGAAAACCTGCTCCAGAGCGCTCTGGACCTCAGACTGGGGTGAAGGTTCATCTTCCAACAGGACAATGACCCTAAGCACACAGCCAAGATAACAAAGGAGTGGCTCTGGGACAACTCTGTGAATGTCCTTGAGTGGCCCAGCCAGAGCCCAGACTTGAACCCGATTGAACATCTCTGGAGAGATCTGAAAATGGCCGTGCACCGATGCTCCCCATCCAACCTCATGGAGCTTGAGAGGTCCTGCAAAGAAGAATGGGGAAAAACTGCCCAAAAATAGGTGTGCCAAGCTTGTAGCATCATACTCAAAAAGACTTGAGGCTGTAATTGGTGCCAAAGGTGCTTCAACAAAGTATTGGGCAAAGGCTGTGAATACTTATGTACAGGTGCATCTCAATAAATTAGAATGTCGTGGAAAAGTTCATTTATTTCAGTAATTTAACTCAAATTGTGAAACTTGTGTATTAAATAAATTCAATGCACACAGACTGAAGTAGTTTAAGTCTTTGGTTCTTTTAATTGTGATGATTTTGGCTCACATTTAACAAAAACCCACCAATTCACTATCTCAAAAAATTAGAATACATCATAAGACCAATAAAAAAAACATTTTTAGTGAATTGTTGGCCTTCTGGAAATTATGTTCATTTACTGTATATGTACTCAATACTTGGTAGGGGCTCCTTTTGCTTTAATTACTGCCTCAATTCGGCGTGGCATGGAGGTGATCAGTTTGTGGCACTGCTGAGGTGGTATGGAAGCCCAGGTTTCTTTGACAGTGGCCTTCAGCTCATCTGCATTTTTTGGTCTCTTGTTTCTCATTTTCCTCTTGACAATACCCCATAGATTCTCTATGGGGTTCAGGTCTGGTGAGTTTGCTGGCCAGTCAAGCACACCAACACCATGGTCATTTAACCAACTTTTGGTGCTTTTGGCAGTGTGGGCAGGTGCCAAATCCTGCTGGAAAATGAAATCAGCATCTTTAAAAAGCTGGTCAGCAGAAGGAAGCATGAATTGCTCCAAAATTTCTTGGTAAACGGGTGCAGTGACTTTGGTTTTCAAAAAACACAATGGACCAACACCAGCAGATGACACTGCACCCCAAATCATCACAGACTGTGGAAACTTAACACTGGACTTCAAGCAACTTGGGCTATGAGCTTCTCCACCCTTCCTCCAGACTCTAGGACCTTGGTTTCCAAATGAAATACAAAACTTGCTCTCATCTGAAAAGAGGACTTTAGACCACTGGGCAACAGTCCAGTTCTTCTTCTCCTTAGCCCAGGTAAGACGCCAGGAGTGGCATAACAAGAGGAATACGACAACTGTAGCCAAATTCCTTGACATGTCTGTATGTGGTGGCTCTTGATGCCTTGACCCCAGCCTCAGTCCATTCCTTGTGAGGTTCTCCCAAATTCTTGAATCGATTTTGCTTGACAATCATAAGGCTGCGGTTCTCTCGGTTGGTTGTGCATCTTTTTCTTCCACACTTTTTCCTTCCACTCAACTTTCTGTTAACATGCTTGGATACAGCACTCTGTGAACAGCCAGCTTCTTTGGCAATGAATGTTTGTGGCTTACCCTCCTTGTGAAGGGTGTCAATGATTGTCTTCTGGACAACTGTCAGATCAGCAGTCTTCCCCATGATTGTGTAGCCTAGTGAACCAAACTGAGAGACCATTTTGAAGGCTCAGGAAACCTTTGCAGGTGTTTTGAGTTGATTAGCTGATTGGCATGTCACCATATTCTAATTTTTTGAGATAGTGATTTGGTGGGTTTTTGTTAAATGTGAGCCAAAATCATCACAATTAAAAGAACCAAAGACTTAAACTACTTCAGTCTGTGTGCATTGAATTTATTTAATACACGAGTTTCACAATTTGAGTTGAATTACTGAAATAAATGAACTTTTCCACGACATTCTAATTTATTGAGATGCACCTGTACATCTGATTTTTTTTTTTTTTAATAAATTTGCAAAGATTTCAAACAAACCTCTTTCATGTTGTCATTATGGGGTATTGTTTGTAGAATTGAGGAAAATAATGAATTTAATCCATTTTGGAATAAGGCTGTAACATAAAATGTGGAAAAAGAAGCACTGCAAATACTTTCCAGATGCACTGTATGATGTCATAATTAAACATGCAATATGAAATGACTTGTCATGTCAGGTACACATTTTTACACAAAACTGACAACATTGTAACCTAACTTTCAAAATACAGAATGAGCTTTATTGCCAAGTATCCTTACACATACAAGGAATTTGTCTTGGGGACAGGAGCTTCCAGTACACAACAATACAAGACTTTTTAAAAAATTGAAAAAATTGAAAAGAAAGAGACTAATTAATACACACACACGTAGTGTAAATCTAAATACAAATCGGTTGTGTACAGTGCAAGGGAATGTAATGCAGAAGAGGTAGGATGTGTTGGATAAAATAAAAAGACTAAGCTGTGTATTGCACATTAATTATTGCTCAATGGGGCAGTTTCAACTGTTCATGAGATGGATGGCCTGAGGGAAAATACGGTTCCTGTGCCTGACGGTTCTGGTGCTCAGAGCTCTGAAGCGTCGGCCAGAAGGCAACAGTTCAAAAAGGTGGTGGGCAGGGTGAGTGGGGTCCAGAGTGATTTTTCCAGCCTTTTTCCTCACTCTGGAAGTGTATAGTTCTTGAAGAGAGGGCAGGGGGCAACCAATAATCCTCTCAGCAGTCCGAATTGTCCTTTGTAGTCTTTTGATATCCGATTTCGCAGCTGAACCAAACCAGACAGTTACTGAAGTGCAGAGGACAGACTCGGTGATTGCTGAGTAGAACTGTATCAGAAGCACCTGTGGTAGGTTGAACTTCCTCAGCTGGCGAAGGAAGTACAACCCCTGCTGGGCCTTTTTCGAATCATTGTGGGTATCCCACTTCAGGTCCTGTGAGATGGTAGTGCCCAGGAACCTGAATGACTCCACTGCTGCCACAGTGCTGTTAAGAATGGTGGGGGGGGGGACAGTGTTGGGGTGTTCCTCCTAAAGTCCACAATCATCTCCACCGTTTTGAGTGTGTTCAGCTCAAGGTTGTTTTGACTGCACCAGACAGCCAGCTGTTTATCGGTTTAATCCCCACATCTCAACTTTTAAGTGCTTGTACTATGTAAAAAGTGCGGTGTAGCTGTCTGAATGTGACAATCAGATTTACCACCATGCTCGTGGGGAAATAAACATCCTCGCTCACATTTTCACGGCATCTTTTTGGTTATTTTGACCAGTTGTCATTTTCTGCAAATGATCTAAATGACAATATTTTTATTTGGAAGAAATGTTGTCAATACTTTATAGAATAAAACAAATGTTCATTTTACTTAAACCATACCTAAATCCAGAGAAACTGATAATTTTGCAGTGGTCTCTTAATTTTTTATATTACTGAACCTGCAGAGTTGCGTTCACAATACATGCCAACCACGTGGAAATAAAGTGAACTAAACTCACAGCACCTCCCAAGATGATCTGAGATAATTTTAAGCATTCTCAGACAACATTATTCTTGCAAACAATATTCAGACGAATGCAGAGAGAAAAAAAAAAAAAACTGTTTAGGTCAAGGTCAGTTTATTTCTAGAGCACATTTAAAACAACAAGTGTATGCCAAAGTGCTGAACAAGTAGTAATAAAACAATTTAAAAGAAAAAGGTAACAAAATACAAAAACACACATAAGAACAGACAAAATTCCACATCAATCAATCAAAGGCCATGGGAAACAAGTAAGTCTTAAGTTGCAATTTGAAAATATGTAAATAGGGAGCTGATCTAATGTACGAAGACAGGCTATTCCACAGTTTAGGCTCAATTACAGAGAACGCACAATGTCCTTTAGACTTCAAGTGGGAGCATGGAATCTGTAGGAGAATTTGGCCCGTAGATCTTTACATGCACTTGTTCCACGAGACACGCCGACTTGCATGTGTTCCAAGACACGCTTGTGCTGCACGCCTCTTAACAAACAGCGAATCAGACAAGCATTTACGGCTTTTATTTGTTCTTAAAAAAATATAATAAAATATGTTTCTTCAAGTGCGTTTCTGTGACTAACAGCATTTCTTGTCATGTGTCACTCTGAGACATCTGTTGTGGGCAGATGAGCAAAATTACCCATGCATGAAATGCATTTGGACGAGGAGCTAGCGAACTGGATTCAGCCTCGTTGCATTTGGCGGGTGGTGGGTGACAGTTTCACACCCTGGCCACTGTTTAATATATTTGGCAACTTCCCAGATCCATGGTTTTGCCATTTCCCAATATTGTCAATCATTGTCTGTTCGCAACCGGCATCGGGATTTTTGTAAGACATCGTCCATATCCGATTACATCGTTCTATCACCCAGCCCTAGGATACATGTACCGTTGCAGCCCCAATACAAATGGTTTGATATACTTGCAATGAATACTTTGTGAAGATACATTTCACGATTTCACTGCTAATATCACATCATTAACGCTGGATTGGCCCTTAACAATGGCGATTTTTAACCTGTCAGCAAACCCGTTTACGATAATATCCAACCATTTTATTTGTCTTGAGGAATTAAAATAAACCTGTTACTTGAATGATGTCCTGACGGCAAAAATTAGGAGTTTCTGTCTCACACATTCTCAAAGTGTGTGCACGACGCAGAAGCAGCAGGGAAGTTTCAGTTAGTGGAGGTCCGAGGGAAGGCTAAATGACACTAGTGTGGGTGAAAGATGCTTAAAGAGAATGCAGTGGGCAGGACCTGGTCGATAAGACATTAATACCCCCTCCCCCTTTATTATTTTTACATTTTTTTACAGATTTACACAATTCATGCGGGTCACATTTTTAGTTTGGAAAAAATTGAATTCCGGATTAATCCGGAAGAATCACATCCCTGGATATGATAGGTGTGGGTGAGAAACAGGTCAATATTCAAGTCCTTTTTTTACTATCAAGCTCCACTTTCACTTTTTTTAAATTTTTTATTATTTATTGTCAATTTGCATTCTTTGAGCATTTAGCCACCTACTGGGCAGTAGGAGAATTTATAGTAAAATATGACTAATAAAATTCATCTGTTTCTCAACAACACCAATCATATCAGTTCTGAAGACATGAATTAAACCACTGGAGTCTTATAGATTACTTTTATGCTGCCTTTGTGCTTTTTTGAGCTTAAACAATTTGGTACCCATTCATTTGCATTGGGAGGTCCTACAGAGCTAAGATATTCTTCCAAAAATCTTTGTGTTCAGCAGGAGAAATAAAGTCATACACATCTAGGATGACATGAGTGATTATATGATTAGAGAATTTACATTTTTGGGTGAACCATCCCTTTAAGAAATCAGAAAGGATGAGCGTTGATCAAGTTCTACATTTTAGAACTAACTATGTTTTACTCAACACTGCATAACTCACCTGTGGAGATGCCAGCCCTTGAGGGAAAGGGGGTAGACTGTTGTTCTGCTCCATATCGTCAAGTTATGAAGCAAAACAATTTATTACGGATTTCAGGACAAGCTCAAAGATTCAAATCCAATGGCCAACAGCTTTCAATTACAACGATCTGTTCTGAAATGCCTAAGCAATACAAAAACAAAAAATGAGATTTTCTAACATGCAAAACATACTTGCACATAAAAGCAAAGCATTTCTTAAGAGAAATTGTGGTGATAGATAGACAGACAGACCTATTCTAATACAGTGTAAAAACGAGGCAACAAGATAGCAGTGTGTACTCGTGGCATGAAACATGCATTTACTGTTATTATTCACCATTACATGGAATATACGTTTAAAATGTTATACAATGTTATACATGTATTGCAGTGAGGCTCTACAGAGGTTTAAATCAACGCTATTTCCAATCAGAAACACCCCATAACAGCACAATTCACATTAGAAAAGAAAGTGAACGCAGATATTACAGGTAGTTAATCAAAAATCAATGATAAGAACAGGGCTGATGTCAATGAAGCAAACTGAAGCACAGTTCATTCTGACGGATGCATACATCATTCAAGCTTAATCACATTGTTGAAACTATAAACGCCTTAATTATCATTATCAAAGCCTTTTGGAGTGATGACAACTATCTTTTAGACTTATTGACTCTCGTGGCTAGTTTGCTAATACATATATGTAGCTAATTTGTCGGTAAGACTCCATGTAATACACAGTCCACTTGTAAATTTAAACTGTTCTCCATCTCTTAATCGCGTAAACTGAATGTGCATGAAAAACGCCAAACAAACCGGTCACTCGCAGGATCCACCAGGCTGTCCGAGTTGTTTCAGGTGGCGAGTCTGAGTGCAGTGAACAGTCCCAGAGGTGCAGGGAGCGCGCCAAACATGGGATTCACAACAACTTCCGCTGCTTTTTATGTGCGCTTCCGGTGCATCATGGTCTCTCGGTCACATGCTTCAAAAAGTGATCTTTATCGAAAGTATTGCTGTAGGGATTTTTTTTTCTCTCGAGAAAGGAGAGAAGAAAGAGTGGAATAATGGAAAGAAAATGATCCTAAATAAACCATGATTGCACAACAGCACAGTAGATGGCGATATTCATGCAGAATGCAACTCGCCAAAAAATAAAAGAAGAAGTATTGTTATTGGTTGTGAGAATTAATCGGCTAACCTAAACTTTAATGTGCTGCTTTTATTACAATAAACAGTCAATTTTAACTCGGACGCAACGGATTTACTGACGTTTATTTTGAAATCGTACCAATTGAATATGACCAAGACAAATGAGGGAAATTAATGTTTCCCGTACATAAACACAACACGGAAGTTTTTATGCATTTATGATAAATGGCAGCTATAGGGACGTGGTCTTTCTCTCGCCCTGCTGTAGAGAGAATGAGATGTATGCTTTTAGCTGGACAAAATGCCACAGATGTTGTAGAAACAGCAATGGCAGGTAAATGACCACGACACCTGTTCGACTACTTGAACTTTCATTATTAAAATGTGGTAGATGAATACAGGTACTTTTCATTTTGTTTAATGAGGGATCTATTTGGACTTTCTTTAAAAAAATGTCGACTGTGTGCCTTTTAAACAAAATATTCACCATTCAAGTGGTTTCGTGACTATAATTGGAGAATTCAAGTGTATGTTTGTAAATGTAGACAGGCATATGTTAAAGGTGTACTCAGTAATTTTTGTTTTGTCGTCTTGGACATGCACTGACACCTATGGGCATGGATGCAGCATCATTCAAATGCAATAGATTTCAGTTACCAATTAAAATAAATAAATAAATAAAAATCAGTTACCAATTGATATGACTGGATTCTTCATCTTATGTGATTGGTCATGATTTTATACATAGGTTTCAAAATTACAATTCATTTCTTCTGGAGTAACACTTTTTAATGAGGAAAAAATTACTATGTACACCTTTAAGACAGTGAGTAGACAGTTTTCTTATTTCCCTATTTTCTGACATTTTATAATGCATCTATTTTATTTCATGTTTTCTCAGTGGTTGAAGATGATGTAGAAACAGGACGGCACATTGTTGGCAGAGGAGGATACCCAAATTTCAAGGGAGTGGTTGAATGTGATGCTGCAATTATGGAAGGTGTGCCAGGAAGGTTTGGGGCAGTGGCTGCATTGCAAGGGTAAAAAATACTATGATGAGTCTTTATTGAGTCATGTTTCCATTAGAATTTCTTAAAATGACTCCAATGAAAAACATAACAAGAGCCTGAAAAAATAGTAATATCAGTTAGATTTTCCCCCCCTGTTCCCTTGTTGAGCCATCTTACATACTTTGTAAGGGTTTTCTTACATGCGTTTTCATTGCTAGTATAGCACAGCCATGTCGTGTAGCTCGCAAAGTGATGGACAGGAGTCCTCACAGCTTGCTGGTTGGAGAGGGAGCAGAGGCCTTCGCTCAGGAACTAGGCTTTACATCTGAACCCAATGACAACATGCTTTCTGATCATACAGCTGCTGCTTACCAGGTATTCACACACTGTCAATTACTCTTTGGCAGTTGATGTTTATCCACCACTATTTCAAATATAACAGAGAAAATATACTTTATATTGCTGACTGATCCATTTAACAACTTATATTCTGTGCTCTTTTTATATGTTCCGAAAGGACTTTCTTGATAAGAATAAAACTGTTAGCGGTGGGCATGATACAATAGGTAAGAGTCTAATATAATGCGAAAGCTCTCTCTGAGAAAAATAAAGTCAGGGAAAACATCTACTTGTCTCAAAAGATTAAGTCAAGGAAGACATTTACCGACTAATTGAAATCAATGTTTCTGATCATTAATATACATTAAAAAAAAAAATAATAATAATATGTCCTGTTTAATTATTAAGCATTTTACAATAAATCATTAGTGCATGAATTGCAATAGCTTTATTGATTGTGTTAAGAATAGAAAAGGTTTACTATTGTTCTCAGGGGTTTGTTTCATAATATAAGTTGTGCAATACATTTATCGTTGTTAAGCAGGTACTATTGTACTCGTGTCAGCAGAATTATTTTTTGTTTTTCTTGTAGGCCTTATAGCTCTTGATCTAAGTGGTAACATAACAGTAGGTAAGTATATCTTTTTTTTTTTTTCTCAAAAATCATCTTTATTTCCAGAAAAATATTGTTCTGATGAAGTACATGTATGCATCTATGTTCATACACTCAAAAAATATTTTAGCTTATTTTTGAGATTAACACATTTTAATTTCATAACAAAATTCCATTAAGTTGTGTAATTTTAAAATAAATTATTAAAAACATTTTTTTGTATTTTATTTTGTTAAAGATTACTCAATTTGATTTGATGGAATTTTGTCATGTAATTAAAATGTAATAATTTTTTTTTTTTTTTTTTTTTTTTTTAGTGTATTATACAATCAATTCCATGATACAATATTCATTTTTCTTGATGTATAATTATAGCATACAGGATCGACATTCAGCTTGTTTAAAGTTCCATGATAGAAGTTTAGACAAACTCTGTTAACAAAAAACCTTTATGTGTGCCTGCGTTTACATGCATTGTTTAGGAGTTTCAACGTCAGGAGCTCCCTTCAAATCACCAGGGCGGGTGGGAGATTCTCCGCTTCCAGGCTGTGGTCTTTATGCTGATCATACAGTAAGTGCTTTACCACTTAGGGCCCCAAATGTTACTTTTACTTTAGTTTCAGATTTAGATTAATTTGGTTTGTTCAAGTGACCCAAAATCTTTGATTCGAAGAAACATATTAAGGAATATACTGTTAGAGTGGGATACTTTTTTTCCTTTTTGAACACTTGTGTCAGTATCACTTTTACAAATATGTAGTCTATGATTATATTCCCCAAGCCCAGATTCATTTGGTTTTAGATGAGGGAAATAAGTCATTTGGTAAGACAGATTTGTAGGCTTTCAGACCAAGTTGGGGTGAAAGTGCCTAGACTCTAGATGTTCATAATTAGCTTCTTTTTTTTTTTTTTTTTTTTTTTTTTTTTTTTTTGCACCATTCAAGTAACACATTCATTTTATTTGTGAAAGGGTGACAAATTTCTTTTTTAATATATATTTTCTGTATTTTTTAGGTGGGCGCTGCTGCAGGTAGGTAATCTTGCTGCTCCTAACTGTTTTTGTTGAATCCTAGCTTCGGTTTTTCTAAATCTATTGCCTTTTATGTGCCTTTGGTCAGTTAATTACAAACATGAGGACTTACACTTAGACTACATACATTTAAAGTGTATTTTCTTTCTGTCTACAGCAACAGGTGATGGAGACAAAATCATGTGCTACTGCCCAAGCTTTCATGTTGTCCAACTGATGAGACAAGTATCTAATTCTGTTCAGTATAAATTAAAATACCTCCTTGGATATATGTTTAGTTTATAAATGTATATATAGAATTTTTAGTACAGTATATAAAGTTATTTTATTTATTTTGATCTCTTAATATTTAATTACTTGAATACATAAAAGTGGACCACTTGCGTCAAATGTATACGAGCTAGTTAAAAAGAAGTTCTTACACAGTAGTACAATTTATTTTGCATAGGCTATCTTGTGGATCTGGGAATTCCACATTTACATGAGAGTTTTTGAAAACAGAGGTGATATAATGTTATATAAATTGAAAAGAGTAAATTAAAATCTCATTAAGTCATTAGCTCAACGTTAGTCCTTTAAGCAAATTATATGTGTCTCACATTTCTGTCATAAATTAGATGTGTCATTGTTGTCTGCTTCCAGGGGTCAAATCCTAATGAAGCCTGTCGAGCTGTCCTTGATGACATACAGAGGAGAATAGGTGGAGATACATGCTTTGAAATTGGGCTTATTTCTTTAAATATAAAGGTATTTTTTTCCTACACTCTCTTCTAGATAATGAATTGAATATTATTAATACATATTGTTGGTATAATGGTTTAAATTGACAAAATTTTGTCATGATCAAAAAGCGATACAGTTGAAGTCAGAAGTTTAAATACACTTAGGCTGAAGTCATTTATTTATTTTTTTATCCCCTTTTCTCCCAGTTTGGAATGCCCAATTCCCACTACTTAGTAGGTCCTTGTGGTGGCGCGGTTACTCACCTCAATCCGGGTGGCGGAGGACAAGTCTCAGTTGCCTCTGCTTCTGAGACCGTCAATCCGCGCATCTTATCACGTGGCTTGTTGTGCATGACACCGCGGAGACTCCGCATGTGGAGGCTCATGCTGCTCTCCGCGATCCATGCACAACTTACCACGTGCCCCACTGAGAGCGAGAACCCCTAATTGCGACCACGAGGAGGTTAACCCGTGTGACTGTACTCTCCCTAGCAACCGGGCCAATTTGGTTGCTTAGGAGACCTGGCTGGAGTCACTCAGCACACCCTGGATTTGAACTTGCGACTCCAGGGGTCAGCGTCAATACTCGCTGAGCTACCCAGGCCCCCATTAAAACTCATTTTTCAACCACTCCACAGATTTCATATTAGTAAACTATAGTTTTGGGAAGTTGTTTAGGACATCTACTTTGTGCAGGACACGAGTCATTTTTCCAACAATTGTTTAATGACAGATTGTTTCACTTTTAATTGACTATATCACAATTCCAGTGGGTCAGAAATGTACATACACTAAGTTAACTGTGCCTTTAAGCAGCTTGGACAATTCCAGAAGATGATGTCAAGCCTTTAGACACTAAGCCAATTAGCTTCTGATAGGCTAATTGGTTAATTGAAGTCAATTGGAGGTGTACCTGTGGATGTATTTTAAGGCCTACCTTCAAATTCAGTGCCTCTTTGCTTGACATCATAGGAAAATCAAAAGAAATCAGCCAAGACCTCAGAAAAATAATTGTGAACCTCCACAAGTCTGGTTCATCTTTGGGAGCAATTTCCAAATGTCGGAAGGTACCACGTTCATCTGTACAAACAATAGCACGCAAGTATAAGCACCATGGGACCACGCAGCCATCGTACTGCTCAGGAAAGAGATGCATGCTGTCTCCTAGAGATTAACTTAGTTTGGTGCGAAAAGTGCAAATCAATCCCTGAACAACAGCAAAAGACCTTGTTAAGATGCTTGAGGAAACAGGTAGACAAGTATCTATATCCACAGTAAAAATATTTCTATATCGACATAACCTGAAAGGCTGCTCAGCAAGGAAGAAGTCACTGCTCCAAAACTGCCAAAGACAGGGAATGTTTTCTACGATTAAATGTCAGGAATTGTGAAAAACTGAGTTTAAATGTATTTGGCTAAGGTGTATGTAAACTTCTGACTTCAACTGTATCTACATTGTTATGAGATGTATTTTCTTTGGGGGGGGGGGGGGGGTCCTGTAATTTGCAGTTAAGTACTGTTCTGTCTCATAATTCTCCCACAGGGAGAGGTTGGAGCTGCATCCTCTGTGGAATTTCCATACACATTCTGGAATCAAGGGATGGATTCAGTGGAGGAGCAAGTCATTAACCAACCTTCCTCGAATACATCTCTAAACAATTAATTTCTACTCATTAAATGTCCACTCAGTATTTTTTGTTTGTCATCTTGGACTTACACTGACACCTAGTGGCATGGATACAGCATCATTTAAAATCAACAGTTTATAGTTACCAATGCAGGGTGGTAACTGAGATTAAGTGATTAGTATTCGGCTGGTCATGTGATGGCTCCCATTAGGAGAGCCTCTCGATGCAGAAAATAAGGTCACTGATATGACTGGAGTCTTCATCCCATGTGAGTCATCATGATTTTATACATATGTTTCAAAATTACTGTTTATTTCTTTAGGAGGAAAACCTTTTTAATGTGAAATAATTACTGCCTTTAGTACCAACATGTTACCTTTAAACATGGTAGGACCACGATTTGTTTAACTTTGCAATGCTTTATATAATGATACATTGTTGATCACTCTACACAATAAATCTAAAAAGCTGTAATTTGACTCAGTCTCATATGTGACACAGACATGATCAGTGATCACCAGTGACTCAAACTGGCATTAGCCAATGCCACGTTTCACAAATTACGTAATTCTTTACCCCTCTAGATAGGGGGCAGGATTGCGGTAGTCTTGACTGTGAACTCATCGGGAAGGTTCTATCAATTGTTGTGGGGATTGTAGTCCATTACACAGAGACCTTCCCTTCGAGAAAATCAAATGATATCTGAATTGAACTACATCTTCCGCAAAGACTAGGATGACGACATTGCCTACGCAATCTGTTTGAGGAGTTCCTATTTCCTGGTTGAAGAGTCAGACATTTTGGATTCAATCTGACTAGCCTTTGCGGCAGTAGCTAGCCAGCTAGTTACGTTTTAATTCTTGTTCATCTTCACGCCGCGGATTTCTTTTGTTAGAAGAAAAGCGGGTTCACAGTGTCAAGTTCACGATGAATCCCGAATAGTAAGTGAATGAGTTTTTACTTGGCTTGTTAGTCGTTATTTATGTTATAATTTACCTGTAGCTACTTTTGACAGGCGGCAGTGCTGTTGACTAGCTGTATAATCTTACTACCAACACGGATGACGCTTCTTGTTGTATTTCACTCCGTAAAAACAAGAAAGCTTAATGATTTTCAAAACCTGTACTTCCTGAACACCTCACAAGCCATCACTGAGTAAATAACAACTATGCAACTTTTGTTTCTGAACGGCTTTTGTTGTGTAGCCGAGCTCAGCCGGTCTGCCGTTTCGGGGGAAATATTTGTTTATGACAAACAGAGCTCCTTATTTAGTCATACCACACTTTTATCGATTGTTAAATTGTGTGTTTTTTTTTTGTTTCTGTTGTCATTTCCGTTCAACAAGCACATGTTAGTTGTCAGGCTTCAGCAAAAGTCAATATGTAGGCTAGCAGATGTAATCTAACATCTCTGGGTAGTATTTTACTAACTTTTCCAACAGTTTGATGGGCAAGTGAGGAAGATAAATAATTGGTTAAGCATGGTTAACATGTTTAGTAACATGCCGTTAAAGACTGTTGTTATACAGACATGGATTAGATAACTGCTTATAAAATAAGATGTCAGTGTAAAGAACATGGGCGTGTAAATTACTGATGAGTAATCGGAGCCGGTTGCGTTCATGTATTTGCTAAAACAGCTTTCAGAGTAGCTAAAAGTTAAGTTTATAGTCTTTAATTCATGTGTTTTATCATTTTGATGTGCTGGACACTGAAATACCACACACAGTCATGTGCCTTGTTGCTCAACACTGTACTTTGTCATTACAGGTGTATGATTACTCTATAGTCATCGTCAGGGTTTTTATTATTAATGTGATTACAAATTAAAGATGGTTATATGCATTTCCACAACAGCAGCCTGATTTGTGCCATCGCCATTTATCTGTTTCCTTTTCAGTAATAATTGATAACTTAGTCTTAAGTGTTTTGTTGTTAATGCCATTGCTTTGTTCTTCATGTGTTTTATTGCAGTGAATTGTGAGGTTTCCACACTGCTTATTAAAAGTCTGAATGTGCATATGTCAAGTATGTTGCAAGGAACTGAAGTGCCCATCCCTTCCTCTATTGTGAAGTAGTCATGTGTAGGTCACATGCCAATTTACATGCTGCACGCTCTATTACAACTTTCACTAGTCTGAGTGTTGGGCAGCTCAGTTACTTAACAGACTTCATATCAGTTGTTGCATTTATTTTATATGGGCGGAATAGTAGTTCATCACATGATTTGTATCAAAGAACCAACACTGTAGTTGTTTAAGGGTAAAACATGTTGTACAGACATAATGTTGTGGCTTTGTGAGATAACATGAATCGTGATTAAACCAAGATGGTTAGTAAGTATTAGAGCCCGACCGATATGGGATTTTTGAGACCGATACTGACTTAAAAGGAGGAAAATTCACTGATTACCGATATGGTGGCAGATATAGCTAATTTTTGAGCTGGAATGAAGACAAAGCTTTTCTATGTGGATTTTGCACCGATATGACTATGCAAAGGTACTCAGAAGGCTGCTTAAATATTTTTATCAAAGAATATTTGACATTATTATTATACACTGTCAACAAATTCTAGAAATGAACACTGAGAAAATAAAGAATAATAAACATACAATAAATAGCTAAATAAACATCAGTACTGTATGTTTAGTATCAGTCAATGGCTGACCATTAAAATAAATAGCTAAATAAACATCTGTAGTACTATTTAGTATCAGTAAAATGCTGACCATTTAAATAAAGAATAAATAAAAATAAAATAAATAGCTAAATAAACATCAGGGGCCTATTGCACCAGCTATACGTAAGTTACAACTTAGCCTAGTGGTAGTGTAAATGGGCACTAAGTCAAAATCTATGCACTACTAAATATTTGAGTATTGCACCATTAAATTTAGGTAGAGCATAACCCTATGTATAAACTAAATATTTACAGAAACCTCCGACCAGGAGTAACGGATTGAATAAAAAAGCAGACTCACTCAATGACATCAGTGAGCTCATGTGTTGGTTGACAGGCTTCAGTCCTTTCAGCATATACAGTTCCTATATATTATTATTTACACAGGACAAATATACTATTTATTAAATCTACTTTTATAACCTTTTGTATTTTAATGTCTGGAAAACCAGACTTTTAAATATTACATTTTATAAATGCAACGACTGGAATTGTTCGGTTGAAGGGGGTACCAAACTGTGAATCCTGAACAAAACAGTTTGGTGAATACATGTTTACACATTAGCTTCCACTCAGCTGACAAGCAATGAAAGTAGCTATGTAGTTAGCTAGTTAACTATAAGCTCGTTGTCAAAGAGAGTAAAAGATGGACCAGCATTGCGTCTCACCAACTAGGTAACAACGTAGCGTGAAATCAACACTCAACAGACACAATCCATCTCCGCACCGTTGTCTGCTGAGCTGCAAAAAGATGCTCTGATGTTTACCTTTCAATCTGCTACATTGACAAACACTGACTGCACTGACAAACTATAGCTGGCTAACAGCAAACAGACATGAGTGACATGGTTGTCAGGGACAGGGTTAATATTCTATTAGTTATATAAAATGATGGGGTCATTGTATATTAACTTTCCAGTATGTATTTCACAAACTAGTTAGAAATTTACCGAGAACACACCGCTGAACTCCTCCCTGTCTGCAGAGCCACCGTCAGCTCAGAGTCAGCTCTGTAAACAATGGAGTTGGAGCGTGCTCTGCTGGACAAACTACGTAATGACACCAATTCTAAAGCATTGTTTTCTGCATTATATGTTCTGAAAAAAGTTTTCATATATGCGCATATCGGTAAACATATACAGCGATACCGATATATCAGTGAAGGGCTAATATCGGCTGATATTATCGGCCGACCGATATATCGGTCGGGCACTAGTAAGTATGAGATCAGGCTTTTGTCTGTCCTTTCTGTTTCCAAGACACATACACCAGTGCTCATTTGAAAGATTTCATGCAAAATTCCACAATTGTTTACCCTTGACACTCCTTTAAGACTCACAGCTCTTTTGATTTTCCTGGACCTTATTCTCAAACAAAGAGAGGAGTTACGACCAGTGTTAAAATGAGCTATTTAATTGTGGATATTGTTATCATTGTCATAATAGTTTCCATGAGTTTCACCATTTTAGACCCGTTTTACCTAAGCTATTCAAAAACAATTTGCAGTGTATAAACTGAGCTTTTACTTGAAACTTTTTTTTGGTAGTGAATCTGCACATAAGTGTGTTTACTGTTAACTGCAGTCAACCTAACAAGGAGAGCATGACTTGAATTCAGTGTAGTGGGCGGGAGAGGAAACCATCGTCTTTGCTGAGTTGGTGATCTGGTGTTGACCAGGCCGATCCTCTGATGAAAATGTCCGTCCTTTGCACTTTTCTTACAAGAAAACGTTGAATGGGGCCAAAGGATTTAGTACAATAGGCAAAATTCCCCCTCTTAGGAATGCTTAATCAGCTTACTCAAGTTTCCCTACCTCAGGGTGCCTCAAGCACATTGTGTATTTTTATGTAAAATAAACAGCAATTTAATTCTACTCCTGAATGCAAAGGTGGATCATATGGAACATGGGGACTGATTTACCGCATGTTCAACTGAGTTACGTCAGACAATGGCCTTCCAGTGCTAGGTTGGAAGGGACTGACCTATTTCACAGGTTGCAGGGGGATTTTAATTACCTCATTCCTATAATACATATAATGTAATGCACAAGAAAATCAACAGTCTCCTCAAGTTTCGACGTGTTGTGCATTTTGAGATGCCATGCTGCTCACTACAATTGTAAAGAGGGGTTATCTGAGTTACCGTAGCCTTTCTGTCAGCTCGAACCAATCTGGTCATTCTCCGTTGACCTCTCTCATCAACAAGGCGTTTCCATCTGCAGAACTGCCGCTCACTGGATGTTTTCTGCTTTTGGCACCATTCTGAGTAAACTCTAGAGACTGTTGTATGTGAAAATCCAAGGAGATCAGCAGTTACAAAAATACTCAAACCAGCCTGTCTGGCACCAACAATCATGCCACGGTCGAAATCACTGAGATAATATTTTTCCCCCCATTCTGATGGTTGATGTGAACATTAACTGAAGCTCCTGACTCATATCTGCATGATTTTATGCATTGCACTGCTGCCACATGATTGGCTGATTTAGATAATTGCATGAATAAGTAGGTGTTCAGGTCTTCCTAATAAGCTGCTTAGTGAATGTAGATGACAAAGAATTACCAATTATTCAAGCAATATACTGTTTGCATCAATTATTTCATTTTACACATGACTCTCTCTCTCTTTTTTTTTTTTTAAATGAGCATTGCCAAAAATTGTAGAACTGCTATGGCTAACATGAAAATGAAAGGAGACTATTTTCTTGCTTTTTCCTCTTTACAGTGACTATTTATTCAAGTTGCTCTTGATTGGTGACTCTGGTGTTGGAAAGTCTTGCCTCCTCCTCCGATTTGCAGTAAGTGTGCCATTTCCTTCCTGTATTGGGACATTGTCATCATTTTTACTTGCCATTTTGTGTTAGTATTAGGTCGCAGCAACCACAATAAATATAGTTGACTCTTGAGTTCGTTATGGGATACTACCATACTCCTCTTTCTATTTCTGCTGTATAAAGATATGGCAGAAAATGCCATTACAAATTCAGCTAGTGAATTCAGTTTAAATTCAGGAGGCTGATTGTAATGTGAACAGTGTAGGGTAAGATATGACTGGTCTTGAGTACTGAAACATCTATTTTACCTACTCATTTTCTTTTTTTCAGGATGACACATACACAGAAAGCTACATTAGCACTATTGGTGTGGACTTTAAAATAAGAACTATAGAATTAGACGGAAAGACCATCAAACTTCAAATCGTAAGTTCCTGTCTCCTATGAAGATTATTTGTGATGATACTTGTTGCACTTTGACAAACAGTAATAGTTTAATCAGTGTCTGTAATGAAATGTGGTTAATTTGACAAATTAATTCAACATTCAACCATGTGATTGTTAGTGCGAAACAAGAACTATGGAACTAATTTCGGAATAGCATGTTACTGTATGTAGCATGCATGGTGTGAATTATGGGCGGTCTAGGGGGGTCTCAGACCCCCTGAATGCAACAGGAAACCCCCTGGAAAGCTGATTTGCGCATTCTTGGGGGGTCTCATTTAAAATCATGAGATTAATTAAATACGATGTTTAACTCCATTATTATAAACGTTGTAGCAATGTTTATATTAAATTTGACATCAAAATGTTTAATTCTTTGTGTGATTTTTCTAAAACCTGATTGGAACCGGAGCTGATCAGATCGGAGCAGCAGCTCCCTCCCTCTCTCGCTCGCTCACGCGTGTGTGCATGATGGGACGTTTTAAGTAATTTGCATTCTTTGTATGTGGAATTTAATAATCATTGAAGCTCAACAAGAGAAGTATCACCCAAAAAGCTACAATGTCATGAAACGCAAACACCAGCGAAGTGGTAGGCCTTCTGCAGTCAGCAGCATCTAAACAGTTTAAGGTTTTTACAAACAGTCAGACACTTATTGATGCGTGAGGCAAAGTGTCTTGAAAATGATTGAAATTCTTTTTAGCAAAATGTCTCGAATATAAATGTGTATATTGTTTGAAAGTTTTCAAAGTTAAGTTTTTAACCAAAAAGGTAAGTTGTAAGTTCATAACAGTAGATAAACAAGTATTTTTAAGGGGGAGAAGTTGACCGGGCTTTTTTTCCTTTCATCTTCTCATGATTTTATTTGTTTTATCCATTTTTTTTTTTTTTTTTTTTTTTTTTTGTTTGTTTGTTTGCTCTAAACGGCATATAATATTTTTTTACATATTTTTTCCATTTCCCCTGGCATTGTTTTTCGAGCCTAATGGGAATACCTGATTCAAATATTTTATATAGGCCTATTTGTTAACGTAAAATATTTATCATAATATGTATTTAAAAATATATTTTTATGACCTGCGTTACCAAAATCAATTACTTAGGGTATGCGTCCATCGAACACCAATACTACAGTTGGAATTGTATTTTGTGAGAGTATATTTGGATTTGGTTCAGGAGTCATATATTATTCTGTCTTCCTTACAGTGGGATACAGCAGGGCAAGAGAGGTTTCGCACAATCACTTCCAGCTACTACAGAGGAGCACATGGCATTATTGTAGTCTATGATGTTACAGATCAGGTAAGCTTATCCACGTCTTAAACCAGATAGCACATGTACAGTTGTGCTCAAAAGTTTGCATACCCTGGAAGAAATTGTGTAATTTTGGCATTGATTTTGAAAATATGACTGATCATGCAAAAAAAACTGACTTTTATTTAAGGATAGTGATCATATGAAGCCATTTATCATCACATAGTTGTGTGACTCCTTTTTAAATCATAATGATAACAGAAATCACCCAAATGGCCCTGATCAAAAGTTTACATACCCTTGAATGTTTGGCCTTGTTACAGACACACAAGGTGACACACACAGGTTTAAATGGCAATTAAAGGTTAATTTCCCACACCTGTGTCTTTTTAAATTGTAATTAGTGTCTGTGTATAAATAGTCAATAAGTTTGTTAGCTCTCACGTGGATGCACTGAGCAGGCTAGATACTGAGCCATGGGGAGCAGAAAAGATCTGTCAAAAGACCTGCGTAACAAGGTAATGGAACTTTATAAAGATGGAAAAGGATATAAAAATATATACAAAGCCTTGAAAATGCCAGTCAGTACTGTTCGGTCACTTATTTAGAAGTGGTAAATTCGGGGATCTCTTGATTCCAAGCCAAGGTCAGGTAGACCAAGAAAGATTTCAGCCACAACTGCCAGAAGAATTGTTCAGGATACAAAGAAAAACCCACAGGTAACCTCATGAGAAATACAGGCTGCTCTGGAAAAAGACGGTGTGGTTGTTTCAAGGAGCACAATACGACGATACTTGAACAAAAATGAGCTGCATGGTCGAGTTGCCAGAAAGAAGCCTTTACTGCACCAATGCCACAAAAAAGCCCGGTTTACAATATGCCCGACAACACCTTGACACGCCTCACAGCTTCTGGCACAATGTAATTTGGAGTGACGAGACCAAAATAGAGCTTTATGGTCACAAACATAAGCGCTATGTTTGGAGAGGGGTCAACGAGTATTGTGCTCCTTGAAACAACCACACCGTCTTTTTCCAGAGCAGCCTGTATTTCTCCTGAGGTTACCTGTGGGTTTTTCTTTGTATCCTGAACAATTCTTCTGGCAGTTGTGGCTGAAATCTTTCTTGGTCTACCTGACCTTGGCTTGGAATCAAGAGATCCCCAAATTTTCCACTTCTTAATAAGTGATTGAACAGTACTGGCTGGCATTTTCAAGGCTTTGGATATCTTTTTATATCCTTTTCCATCTTTATAAAGTTCCATTACCTTGTTACACAGGTCTTTTGACAGTTCTTTTCTGCTCCTCATGGCTCAGTATCTAGCCTGCTCAGTGCATCCACGTGAGAGCTAACAAACTCATTGACTATTTATACACAGACACTAATTGCAATTTAAAAAGCCACAGGTGTGGGAAATTAACCTTTAAACCATTTAAACCTGTGTGTGTCACTTTGTGTATCTGTAACAATGTCAAACATTCAAGGGTATGTAAACTTTTGATCAGGGCCATTTAGGTGATTTCTGTTACCAATATGATTTAAAAAGGAGCCAAACAACTATGCGATAATAAATGGCTTCATATGATCACTATCCTTATGCATGATTTTGCATGATCAGTCATATTTTCAAAATCAATGCCAAAATTTCACAATTTCTGCCAGGGTATGCAAACTTTTGAGCACAACTGTATATCTCTGAGATGTCTGTTTAAGAGCATTTCATATGGAAAGCCTCGCATTCTAATTATTCTGCTAAATATCTTAAAAAGAGCAGATTTACATGCATTCTAAAGGCCTTTGTAAACCAGACAAATTTCTGTCGTGATTTCTCGCTGCAATTACATTTTTCAGCCATCCTCACCTGGAGCGAATATTCGTACCGAATTGCGCATCGACAAAGCGACAATTTTTTTTTTTTTAACAGTGATTGTTTTTTTTTTTTGTTCTTTTTTTTTTTTTTTTTTTTGCCGGGTGATGAAATGTCCTGACCAATCAAATCTGAGCTTTGGATCACATGTCAGGAGCTGCCGCAGCTACTGAAACCAGCGCAACAGGTTACAGCGCTAAAGCACAAAAAGCTGTTTTGACCACCGACATTAAACGCTGAAGGAATTCGAGGAACAAGTCCTGAGCCAGCAGTGAGGATGTGTTTCATTTGCATCAAATGCCTTAAAACGTAAAAAAAAAAAAATATCATATGGGATCTCTTAAAGGAATAGTTCACCCAAAAATTAAAATTCTCTTATTGTTCACTTACCCTGATGCCATCCCAGATGTGTATGACTGTCTTTCTTCAGCAGAACACAAATACAGATTTTTAGAAGAAGATAGAGCTCTGTCAGGTCCTTATAATGCAAGTAAACGGGTGCCAGCACTTTGACAGTCCAAAAGTCAAATTTAGTCAATCAATGAATGTCTTCTGAAGCAAATCAAGAAGTTTGTGTAAAAAATTAATTGATAATTAAAACGTTATTAACTCTTAAAAAGTGCTTCCTGCCAGCAGTTGACGCATCAAGTAGCTGTCATGTGACGCAAGCACACTGGCGAGTTCACGAGAGAATCCAGAAGCGGCGCTTATTTACAACGGAAGAACAAACATCAAGCGAATGTTCGGCCATTTCAAACAGCATCAGATCCCTGGACGGAAGCGGCGATTTAAAGTTAAAAACTTTTTAATTATTGACTTCTTTCTTACATAAACCTATCAATTCGCTTCCGAAGACATTCATTGATTGACTGGAGTCGTGTGGATTACTGTTATGCTGCATAAATGTGACTTTTGGACCATCAAAGTGCTGGCACCCGTTTACTTGCATTATAAGGACCTGACAGAGCTCTATCTTCTAAAAATCTTTTAATTGTGTTCTGCTGAAGAAAGGCAGTCTGGGATGGCATCAGGGTACGTGAATAATGAGAGAATTTTCATTTTTGGGTGAACGATTCCTTTAACATGCAAATAATATTGCTGCATTGCTGCCTATCATCCCCTATAAAAAAACAAAACACTGATCTTACATGGATTTTCTTCATAATGAATTCCATATTGCTGCATTTTTTTCCCTTTGCATTTAATCTTAAGCGAGTTCTCTTACATCTCTAATATAACACATATTGCGGCATATTTTCCTTTGTATCACCTTTGAAACAATGAAATAATGTTTGTCTTGGTATGAAAATGCCTTTGTCTACCACACAAAATCATTATTTCTGTGCAATTGTTAATAGCTGTTAACATATCTAATAATGGGTCAGACTGAATATGGGTTTTGTTGGATGAGATCGGTTTCATTGCTTGCATTATATAGACTCTTTGAGCGTTTAAATCCGGTCATGTTTAATTAGGAACGTGTTTTGAGCAAATGTAGATTCATGCAATGAGATACATACAACCATAGTTCCAAATGACAACATCTGTTACAACAGTCATTATATGCATTATGCAGTGATTTTAAACAAATGTACTTAACACAAGTATATAAAGAATGCCTGGCAGTGGCATATAATCAGCATTGTTTCAAATTATACATGTTTTAACCGTAAATATAATTTTTTTCCCCCACTCAATTCTTTCTAATCACCCCTCAGACTGTCTACACAAGAAAATACTGCCAGTCAACTTGTTCAGTAGGTGAACTGAAATAGTTTGTGAAGTGTCTCGTGTTTTCTTTCTCGTTGAGCAAATCAACAGCAAACGCTTCATCACTGCTGCAGCTTGTAGAGAAATCAGTTTTCAGTTTTTTGCTTGTCAAGAACTTCTCATGGACCGTCATTGGTGGAGTGCAGACCAGCAGAAAAGTGCTTTTCGCCACCTACCGTACCGGGCTAAAATATCTTGTCGATTAGCACCACCTGTTGTAAAGGTGTGAATGTGCTAACGATGGTCATTCACATTACTTTCTATGTGCAAGAGCCATTTGTCGGCAATTAGCCTCTCATAATCGTGTCACCTTTGGTGTGTAAAGATCTTCTGCTGAATGTATTTTTGCCATCCGAGAGAAAACGTATTGTAGATGTATTGCAGATGAGCAAACAATCAAAAAAATTAGTCTTCTAGATGAAAACACACACATCAAAAAGACATCTGGGTGATGTACGTGTGTTATCAGGGAAGAAAGTCTTCACTTCGTACACCTGTGGAAATATGTTGAAAAATAAGATGACCAGGTTTTTACTTATGCTCCTCAAGGTTTTTTATGTTTCTTTTTTCATCCCCCAGGATTCCTTCAATAATGTTAAACAGTGGCTACAGGAGATTGACCGCTACGCCAGTGAAAATGTTAACAAGTTATTGGTTGGCAACAAGTGCGACTTAACGACAAAAAAAGTGGTGGACTATACAACGGCAAAGGTAATGTTACTATACTCATAGTGGAATTTTTATTTATTTTTTTTATTTTTTATATTATACCAGACTTTGGGAATATATGGCTCAGGTCCAAAACCTAGTGAGCTGCCTTGCAGTCTGCTGCTTATATAGGTAGCTGCCTTATAAGGCAGCATCTTAACTGAAATGGAACTGGGCAGCAACTGTATACGTCATATAAATAGTGCTCTTTACACAATGCGCAGAGGAGACTCGACTCACAATTGGTTTCAATAGAGTTTGGTATTGGCGTGTTGCAAAGATAATGAAGTGATACTGTAATGAGCATAAAAACATAAGACGTGCACATTTTGGGTAAAATAGATTGAATTTTGGGTTGCTTTCTCTGCAAAGGATTTGTGTGATACTGCCTTAGCATTTAACCAAAATGACTATTTACCTTTTGGAACAGTCTTCGCCTCTGGAGCAGGACTATGATGCCTGCATCAGAAATGCTCTGATACACTCACGGATAAGCAGTTCTTCGCTCAAATATAGAAAGTGGAAACGGTTGAGCAACGATATACTGATTATGTTGACTGGTCTTGACTGAGTGAAGAACTTAAAACAGTCTGTATCAAATTAGATGAAGCAACATGTCACACCCTCGGATTACATTGACCAATGGCAGTAAGGTGTTTATTAGCTGGTACAAATTATTTTTGAATATTCACTCTGGCAAGCTGTTTCAAAGAACCACAGCAAACTCAAATACCTTTTATCTAGATTTAGTTTAAAATTACATCATACTCTTTGATTTCGCTATAAGTATATTGGGACCTTAACATGCTGCCTCTAGAGGTAGCCCACTAGGTTTTTTTAACAAAGCCTTTAAGTGTAGATGCTGGTCTAAAGAAGACTTGCAATTGTTCACTTTTGTAACTGAATTATTCACAACTGAAAGAACCTCTTGGTATATCTCTCTGCAGGAATTTGCTGATTCCCTTGGCATTCCTTTCTTAGAAACTAGCGCTAAGAATGCCACCAATGTGGAGCAGGCCTTCATGACTATGGCTGCTGAGATCAAGAAAAGAATGGGCCCTGGAGCCACAGCTGGTGGTGCTGAGAAGTCTAACGTAAAGATCCAGAGCACTCCAGTGAAGCCTGCATCTGGAGGCTGCTGCTGAGGCCCCCTCTCCCCTAGCCCCACTCACCTCGGCCCCTGGATATTGGAGCGAGCCCCAAAATATGAGAAAGAGAGAGGATTAGATAATTTGCTATTGAGCAAAGAGTGAATGTGGAAAATAGAAGGAATAAAAGAGTGTGAAAACAGGCAACAATTTAAGTTACCCAAATTGTACTGTGTAGCTGCATTATCAAAAAAACAATCTAAAATCTGCTGCCCCCTTCCCTTGCTTTCCCCAAAACAAAAACTGATAAGAGGTCAGAGATTTGGTAACGGTCAGCCCCCATCACCCCTACCTCCTGTCAGGGGCTGCTTTTAACAAACCCACCCCAAGAAAGGATGGATTTCATTTTCACTCAATGATTTTAAATCCTCTGTGTGCAGGTTTCGAAGAATAATGTTTGTATTTATCTCTGCATTCCTACTGCAGGGCTGGTCTGTGGTCAGATGTCAATGACTCTTTCTGTCCTTTACTGTTCTTACTTTATTCCTTGTTGATTATTTTACAGTTTATATTGCATGTGTAGGTTTCTGTCTCCATAGATTGTTTTGCCAGTTCTGACCAACTGGACAACAGTGGTTCACAGTCTAACATCAGACTAGTAAGATATATGTACATATACATTATGTATATATGTGTAAGATCTGAGTTGACAGCTCTGATGTGTTAATTACAGGATTTAAGTAGTTTTACCTTCTTTTGCATTTAATTTGTGGATGCAGACTCTTATAATTGTTGCGCAATGTGTAACAGTTACAAAAAATATAATTTTTGTACAATACTGTACAATATCAATATGTCAGTATGTTCTCGGTGGGACATGTAAAACCCCTGTATGAGTTTTATTTATTCCACATTTATAAGCAAATATATTGTTACATTAATCTACGATCCCTCAATACTGGCCATTACCTGCGGAATACATCGAAAGCAACAATTTCACAATTGCATATGTGACTCAAACACTATGTTCTCTTTTTCATAATAAAGGCAAATTAATTCATTTTTGAATGAACTTGGAAGCAATTCATGTTTAGTATTTCATTTAATGGCTAGTTAAAATTGTGATTAGAGTTTTAGATATTTCACTGGTCCCAGAGGAGGCATTTAGTGTATACATAATTCTCTTTTAAGATTAAAACTGAAAGGCCATACATAATCGGGTATAGAGATCTGGATACCATCAGCCATCTGGAATAAATGCATGTTTCTACTGTTTAGAATAAAAAAATCTTTCCATGCAACTTTAGAAAACCTTCAATCTAAGGCCTCTGTGAGTGCGTCTGTTAATTTATGTCAAGAATTTAAAAACCAACAGGAGGAATCACTGTAAAACTATTTGGCTTTACAATTGTTCAAGTATCTTCTGCTTCTCAAAGGAATGCAATGTTAACCAAGTCAATATACAGATAAAATATCAAAAAGGGGATCATGTATTGTTAAAAAAAATTTAATCGCATAAAATGTCAATGTACGAACAATACAAAAAAACATAAGTTACACTTCAGTGTGTTAATTCTGCTGTTGAAGTTTCTCCAAGACACTGCCTTTAGTTTTGTTTAATCTGCAGTCAACAACATTCACCTGTAGGCCTATTCACAAAATGAATTGTGCTTCTTTGTAATTTAGTGGGTTAACACAGTCATTGAAAACATGGAAATATCAGGGAATTTTTAAAATAGGAATTTTCAGGCCTGGAAGTCATGGAAATTTCTGAATATGAATATATTTTTTTCTTAAACATTCCATTGACTAGAAAATGTGAGTGCAACTTCTAGAGAAGTCTCTCTTTTTTTATCTAACAAAAATAATGGAAAAGTAGTGGAAATATCATGGAAATGAATTGGTCAAATAGTGTTGGAATCTTTAGAATTTTGTTTTTTACATTTCATTCTTTTGACCTCCAAATTTTAACACTCCATCCGTAATGATTTGATGGCAACAAGCTTTCCAGTTCATCCTGCTGCAAAGCAACCCCAGAGCATGATGCTTCCACAAACCATGCATGATGGTAGGAATGAGACCTGTGAATGTGTGTCAAATATTGCACTTTGCCTTCAATCCAGAAATGTTTAATCATCATTCTATTAATTACACTAATTATTAATCCAAAAATAGAATACAAATATGTCATTCAGGCACAGGTTGCTTAGATTCAGAGGGGAAACTAAAGACAGATGCAAATGAAGGCTGGACTGCTCTCTATTAAAACTTAATAGGGTAATAACCTGAGATCACATTCTTGATTGGCACTGTGTCTGTCCACCTCTTCAGTAGAGCAGAACTTTAAAACTCTATTAGGTCACCTCAAGGCATTTTCTGACATGAGTATGTAAAGACAGGCAATTCATTCAAGTTCATCACATATGTTGTGACAACACAAACTTGTGAGATTCAAATAAACAGCAAACATAACACCACTTTTGGATAAAGCAGACCTGTTATAAAGTATAAAATATGAAGGAAACAATAATGACATGTTTTATCAAGTACTTAGTAGTTTAAGGTTATTGTCCTCTTGATATGGAATTGATAAAACACCAGGTGAACAAAAAGGACGTCTCATCGAAGAAAGCGAGCAGACTGAGCCTTCCTGTTTTTCACAACACTTTCCAAGACTAATTCTCAGGAAATCCCTTCTGTAGAGAATGAGTGAGAAACAATTTAATGATGTGGCACTCTTAACCATCAAAAGAGATGACAGTCAAGGGGAGTAATTAAATCTACATGTTAAAAAAGGCCTTTATATTGTAGTTGCTCAAATTCAGTTCATACATAGTCATTTATTTAGTCACCATAATGATATATCATGTGATGACACTAGAGGGCACTATGCATAATCTGTGAAATGTGTAGGAACTCTTCTTCACAAAGAGAACCCACATATGCTGCCATTATCCTCTGCATTGGCGCAGGGATAAAACCAGGTTAAGGAGATAATTTACCTGAGGCTTCCTGAGTCCTGGGGTCAGTGAGACAGTTCGTGGCTGACAGAATAGAGGAGAAAAGATACTCTGAATGTGTTTCCAGTGTACGAGACTGCCTCTCTATCAGCACCAATGTCTCCTTAAGAACTGAGGAACCAGGAATACAATAGAACAAATACCTCAATATTAGCAGCAGTATGAGAACAGACTTTATTTTACAGGGTTCCCACCCTTTTTACCAATGAAATTCCATGACTTTTAATATTTTTTTACATTTCTGTTACTTTTCCAGACCTGGAAAACTCCATTCCTGATACTTCCAGGTTTTCCAAGAACGTGGGAACCCTGCTTCTAAAGGCTGGTGATGTGTTGACACAAAAATAGGATGGCTAATGCTTGATGTTAATGCAGTAAAATAAGAGAAAAGACTTCTCTTGCATGGTAAGGCAATGGAATACAACATGCTAGGTAACAGCACAGCTCTCTAATCATGTATGCATGGCTGCATTCTCTAAGCAGTGCGTTTCCTGTTTCTGTCAGATGTGACTGCGAGTATTAGGTTACACTGCACACCATGTCCAAAACTTAAAATCTGTAGACACTTGTGGAAGTGTACCAAAAGAATCAAGGAACAAAGAGGACATTATTGTGAGTTTGAATAATAAAAAGATCTAATGTTTCATCTGATTTCAAATTTACTTTCACTACCTCACAGCTTTGAAGCCACAACTGAGGATTCAGTAACACAATGCAACTTTTCCTTTCTGTGAAAGTAGTCTTGTTAATTTAGTATCCAGTCAAGTAGCTGAAGGGTTTAGAGGTTTTATTGCTCACAAAATTCACACATCTTAAGTAAAACACTTTCCTATATTCTTCCAAGAGTTGTTTTTTTTTTTTTCTCTTATAAAACTGTTGGACCATTTTAAAACAAGCATTAACCACATTGAAGGCACTTCTGAGCACTATTTATGGTCACAAAGATGGTATAATGACCCTTAAACTGTAGAAATCAGCCTACAATCCTAAATTAGATTATTTTATTGTACTCTTAGCTAGGGCTGTCACGATTATGAAATCTGGCTGATGATTAATTGTCAAATGAATAACAACGATTATGACGATTAATTGTCTGTTTTAAGGCTATGACAATTAACTGTCAAATTCAGGGCTTTCACGATTAAGTCATATTTCTTATGCTGCATGTGTGCTTCATACAAGTCTTTTTTATATATTTTACTTCAAATATATAAAACAAATAATAAAATAGGGATATATGATTTCCTTTAAAGGCTTTAAAAACTTGAATGACAAAAAAAAATTCAATATCAAAATATTTCTAAATACTAAAAATATGTCTCTTTTTGGTCAACTATAGTTTTGGTCAATTTTACATTTACATTGTTGTTTTTGGAACTCATAAAAAATTATATTTTATTTTTTAAAATATGATATAAAATATTTATTTTTATTATATTATGCAATAATATGATATTGCATTTATATATATTTATTTATTTTTATACTATAATATATTATGCAACAGTAAGATATTTTTGTCCTAATTTCTTCACTTTCACATGCTCTTTGATTAAACCCACTACTCACATGGAGAGGCTGAGTTCATGCAATGCAAAAGCATCTCTCCAGTCTGCAGAACATCTGCTGTAAGGGGCTTATGGGCTTGGACTTCTTCCTGGAAACTCTGTGGAAACATCATGTGGCAGTTATTTACTGAAAAGAAAACGTTTTTTGAAGTAAATTCCTTATTTCTTATTGTTATAAGGTGCATCAAGTTTACCAACCTTATATTTAGCCATGGAAGCTTTGACACTCTCTAAATCAACCACAGGTGGAGAAAGAACCTCCACTTTCTCTACCACCTTGTACAGCCAATGGATCAGCTTTTCTAGGTTTGAGCAAAATGCCTTTTGAAAAAGGGTGTAACAGTGTTCATGAATTCCAGCCAAATTCTCAGCAAAGACAGAAACTTAAGCCACATCCACACTAAAGGTCAAAATATAATTCAGTTTTCCATGTGCTGGACCGTCTTGCGCACATTGCAAGTGCCGCAAATTCTGTCATCAGCATAGTACACGCAGACTGTCTGCATGGAGCCTAATTTCTGTAGACACGCATATTTGTGCATACGCCTCTAGTTGACTGCTAAGTAGGGATGATGTGATTATACGGTTTTACTATTAACCACGATTAAATATATCATGGTTAATTTAATCATAAGAATTTAGAATCCACGGTTAAAAACTGTGAAATGCTGTATTTACATATTTAAATATATAATATAAAAGAGTTTTTCGTAAGATTTTGTAAGCATAAATGGGAGAACTGGAGGTGTTACTATGGTTATGAACGGTGGTGTGGTGCTTTAATGGTCAGGTGTCGGACTGAACATGAACTTTCAATTCACGTGAAACTGAAACTTAAACACACAAATTCCAAAATATAACAGAGGAATTCGACCTACTAGGCTCATATCCATCAAAAAAGCGACTTAAATTGGCTGTTTGACAGCATTTAAATGACTGACTGCAGATGGCAGATGTAAAACAAGCAGACAGAAGTCGCAGAGAGAAACACATTCTACAAATGGGACAGGATGCTCTACCAGTCGTCCAACAACAAACTAGTAAGTTTAATATTTTTAGCTGTGGTGATTTTAAAGTGAATAATTAAAGATGCCAATTTTTGTAAAGTTTAAGCGTGCTGACAGCGCGTGGTGAATTGCGTAATTACTATCAGCGAATAAACTTTGAAAAGTTGCTTCTTAAATCATCCTCATTATTTAAAGCATTGCTTCTGTACAAATTCACTGCATTCAACAATAAATGCCAGTTTTAGTCATGATCGGACATTAAATTGCCTGTAAGCAACGTTCATGTTATTATGCATAGTCCAAAGGTTTATTTGTAAGGTGTTGTGGACATTATTTAGAGTCTGTTGCCGATTCTTTATGCTGGGGTGCCTGACAGACAACGGATTGCTTTAATTAACTGATGCAGAAGAAAAAACGGTTAAATGCCATGAACTACATGTTGCGCACCCACAATAATCTTACATTTACGCACTTTTGAAGCACTCTGGTTACATTAGCACATCACTAAGCTTAGGATGCACATAAGCAGTTGTAGCGTCTCTTATTACCTCCTTTGTGTGTGTGTGTGTGTGTGTGTGTGTGTGTTTATCCGTTTTCTTATTATAGGGCTTCCCTTAGAGGCCACATATCCCCCAGAAATACATCCACTTAGACGTTTAGACTGTTGTTATATGATATGCATTTTTTGCATTACTGCTGTTGCATAATAAGAAAATGTGAATATAATTGTAAAACCAGTTAACCGCAATTTTTTTCTCAGACGGTAATCTAGCTGTCAAAAACTCACACAGCGACATCCCTACTGCTAAGGGTATCACAAAGCAGTCATAGTTTGCACATAGTGCGTCAAATGCATCTGCATGGGCTCCTGTTCAAAAGAGTATACTTTAAAAAGATGATCGCTCCACCGTGTGCGAGACAGAACGGTGGAGATGGAAGTATATCTTAACCCTAGCCTTAATCCGTTTGAGTTTGAAACCTCCAATTTCAGTTTCCTGACGTCATCTTGAGGGTGTGGTTACCCCTTTATGGAGGTGTATGCAATATCAAAGTTTCAATGTATCACAGTCCGACCATTTTCCCAGAAGCCCCCCTTTGAGGTTGATTCGGCACCACCTTTGTGCGACACCATTCCATTGTGGATGAGAGGCGTAAACATGGCAAAATCAATGCGTTTTCAAATGAAAATGGATTAGTGTGGACATGGCCTTAGAATCCACTCACCTGTATGTGCTGCATGAGTGACTCATTGTTCTCTTCTTCATCCTGGTCTGTTTGTACTGTCCTCTGAATCTCAGACATAGATATCCCACTCAGCTGATCCATAATGGCTTCCACCTCCCTCAGGCTACTCCTGTTCATCTCTTGGCTAATCATCTGCATTCTGGCATCAGGCTCCTTAGCCTCCTCTAAATGATCCTCACTTTGAAGAGGGCTTTCAGATATAGATACCCTCTCTACTTCAATACCTTCCTCACTTCTTTGATCCACCACTGGTTCCTGCTTTCCAACAACCGGTGGTGACCTAAGAGATGCAATCTCGCTTTCAAGAGATTCCCAGCTGGTGGTGACCGGCTGGCTCATCTGAGCATGAATGTCCCTCAGCTGCTGTGTAAGCACCTTAAGTTCTTGTAGCTGTTCAGGAAGGCGAAGGAACTCTTCATCCCATTCGCCCTGTGAATCAGGGCGGGGTAGAATGTGTGTTGAACTAATGAATGTGGGGACAGACCTGAATGTGGAGAAGATACCAAATTTACGGTAGTGAACCCCTTGCTTCCAGTCACAGTCCAGACTCTCAACAGACAAGCCAGCTTGATCTAGTGAAGAATACAAGCTACTAGACAGTATACCATCTGAGGACCTAGAATGTAATAGTTTCTTTAGATTTAGACTCTGAAATTCAGCTGATCTTTGACCTGATGCTGGACTATACCTTCCCTGTCCAGTCCCTCCGTGGGATAGGTCCAAACAAGACAGAGTGGAAGAGCTGCAAAAGTGGTCCAACTCAATGCCTGAGTCTTGCACCAGTGGATCAGTTCGTAACAGAGACTCTGACTCTAGTGAACTCCATTTATTGGCCATGTTGGGTCTCAGAGGGTATGTATAGTCTAGGAGTGCCTGGTATTCCTTTTCAGGATCCCAGTTAGGGGATTTGCGGTTTGGGGAGGGTGGCATGGAGTTGGGAATCGCACAGGCCCAATAGTTGGCCTGATAAGGGGACATGTGTTTGAGACCAACTGGATGGTTCTTACAGAGATACTGGGAAGATTCTGTGTTAAGAAGAGAATCTCTTCCTTTCTCCATCTCACCTGTTTTTGTATTAACCTTTCTGGTGAAACGAGAAGTATGGTTGGACGAATGAGAAGTGTTTCGGGGAGTGGATATCCACTTAGGCACTGGGGGTGCGGTAAAGCTCACAGAAGCTAAAGGGGGGCTAGACTGGCTGCGTTTGTTGGCTGAAGTGTTAAAAATAGGCTCCTCATCATGTGACCACTTCCAGAGGTCTGATATGCTCATGGAGGTATCTAGGTCCTCTCTGGACAGTGGTGGGGAGAATGTATAAGATGGAGAAACATCTGTGATATCTCTGTATGATTGCTTAGGCAGACTTTTTTCCTTTTTTTTAGCGAAATCTGATTTATAGCTCATCTGAGCTTCCTAGAAGGGATGGAGAATAATAGCTCATGGTTAATGATCAACCCTGGGATGTAAGCCTTAAATTCTCAATTCAGCTTTGTTTTCTCCCCTTTCATCCAAAGTGACATACAGTACACAAATTGAAGGGACAATCAGCTCTCCAGAACAATCTCAGCATTTATGCTCAAGGGCACAATAGAGTGCAACAGTCTGGTTCTGAAAGTAAAAATCCACTTAATTTTTACATAAGGGAATTAACTATTAACGTAAAAACCCTTTAAAGACAGGCCTACTGTGAGCTACGAAGTTGTTAATTGATGGTATATGCTTCTGCAGAAGCCATCAGTCTGTGTTATTTCCACAAACACCCACTTCCATGACACATAGCAAATGACGCAACAGGGTCATCTCCCTGCATTCCCCAACTAATTATATATTTGTATATGTATATGAATATTTTGCAATATACTTCAAATATATGGATTCTTTATTTATAATCAACAACTTTAAAACAAATTTGATTATGTCATTTGCAATGCTTCATGGGATTGTAGTTAATTCCCTCATTAAAGAACATAAGTACACAGTCTTGTCCCCTTGTCTTTTGGTTCGATTTTCAAATTCCTTTGCTTCAAATCATAGTTTGTAATGTTGTGATTCATCTCGGAGCTTGTTGGTTTAGTTCATGACTTAGAAATCTTTAATGAAGTACTTTATGAAATCCCGTTTGGAAAAAAAAATGAATGGGAAAAATACTTATAGAACCAAGACTGAAAAAGTGGACAGGCACTGTTGCACTCTTTGGTGATATAGCACTAATGCAATCTCGAGGACTCTTCTGGGTCAATCCAAACTGGTAGTTACTAGTGAACTTGCAACCTGTTGCATTAGCAGTACAGATTCTTAAACAAAATCTACCACCATCCTTGAAGGGTTACTTCACCCAAAAATGAAAATTCTCTCATGATTTGCTTACCTTTAAGCCATCACAGATGTGTATGACTATCCTTCTTCAGCAGAACCAAAGTGAAAATTGTTATAAGCAGATTTCAGCTCAGTTTGTCCATACAATGCATGTAAATGGGTGCCATCAGGCTGCTGACTGTTTGATGGTCCAAAAGTCATATTTAGGCAGCATAAAAGTAATCCACACAACTCCAGTCGTTGGTGTAAGAAACAAATCAATAATTAAAATGTATTTAACTCAGGTATGGGCATTCGTCAATAATTTGGTATTCAAATAATTAAGCTAATAAAAAACAAATATTAGAATATTCTATTCTTTAAATGAAGGTAATTAATGAGAAAGAGACATTGTAAAATAATTTTTTTAGTCATAAAGGTTGCATCACCATTTAAAAAAAACAAGCTTCTAATTACATCCAAAACAAGCTTATATTATGTCCTGGTTTTTTTTTTTTTTGTTTTGTTTTTTTTTTGTGTGAAAACTTTTAAACAAGCAGTGCGTGAAAACAAAAAAAAGTACAGAATAAAAGTTTTTAAGCTCATGCAAAGCGAAGAAAAAGAAACCGCTAATAAAGTAGACTGACACAATTAACGTACAGGATGAATATAAACGCTCGTCATATAATAGTTATGTTTATATTGTATCTCATGTCATGTTTTTGTAGAGAAAAACAAGCATATCCACGTGCTCAGTAAACTATACTCATTTATACACACCAGTTTAATTGATGGAATGTCCCTCCGCTAGCACAGTCTTTGCCATGTTTGTTGTTTACAGAAGCGTCGCAGGGATTACACTGCAACGGGGATGCTGCTTTCTGATGAGTTGCACATATATGGGAGTAAAGAGTACACCGCTTATACAGTACATTTAAACAGGAGCCCAGCTTTCTCGCAGTAAGCCACATTCTCGCAATAGCCCGCTATTTGGTGTCCATCTAAACACGCTGACAGAACGGTTTGCTCATCAAATGTGATCAACTTGTGTCCATACTCAACACCGCCACGCGCATTCTGTTATAACTGAGTTTTTGTTTTTGTGTTCGGGATTTAACATACATCTCACTGCATATATGGCCAGCAAAGCAAAACTTTGTGAAATTCGAATAGTATTTTTACTTTTCGAATACTTATCGCAAAATGAATACTCCCTAATACATCCCTAATTTAACTTTAAATCGTTGCTTCCGCCCAGTGCTGTATTTCTGTTTGAAATGAACTAACTCTCGCCTGACGTTCATTCCTCTGTTGTATTCAAAGCGCACGCTAACATCACTGATGCGTCGACTGCTGGCAGGAAGCGATTTTTTAAAGTTAACCTGTTGATGTGTCCCCCCCACCCCCCCCCAGAACTGATGTCACTTTGCTTAAATTAGTTCACATTTACCATATAGTCTAGACAAAAAAAAGAGTTAATAATGTTGCCAAATTATAAAGATGTATAATTTGTCAACATTATGAACACAGGGTCTCTGCAGGTTCGAAGGAATGAAATTTAAGACTTTTTAAGTCCAAATAAAAGAAAAATTGAAGACCACTTTCACAATAAAAAAAACACATTAATTCATTAGCTGGTAAATACAAAACCACTGAGGCTACTTGAATGTTTCTGGACATGTTATATATATATGTATATTATTGTGCATTTATGTGTTAAGTTAATACAACATTAAAACTCTAAATGAAATCATTAAGAATGCATGTAGCCTAAAGTATGTAGCCTATTTTGTGACCCTTCTCTTTAGTCACTTGCTTTCCAGTAAGGCGTGACGCAATAAACCAATGCTTTGGCAACGTCACTACTTATGTCAAACATGGAAGTGGTGGCAAAAACCATGTGCAAAAAATAAACTTTTATTGGATTACGTTGTTGAAAAATTATTCCGAGGGCTCTAGTTGACTGCTGTGGCTTCAAGATCATCAACAGAGCTGATCATTTCAACTCACAACTTTGCAGCATAAATTTATAGTGAACATGATTACATGTTTGTTATTAACTAATTTCATTATAGTAATTGTATCGCTAAGAACATGTTTGTATTTATGATGGTTTTGTGTCATACTTTCGTTTAATCATCTAATCTGTCAAATCTAACACAACAGTCAGCGGGCTTTCTGCCACCACTTACTGCTCATGCGCTGACATTTTTTGTAAATAAGAGGATTGGTCTATAGACCTTATTCACAGTAGCACCATGTTTGATTTTTAATGGGAATGGAAATGAGGCTGTGAGGGATAGACTTACCATCTCTTCAATGGCATGCACAGTATAAAGCTGTAAAAAGCTCCTAGATCCCATCTGATTTTCCACAGCTCATGTTGTCTGGAGTTTTATGTCTACAGAGTGTCCTTGAAAAGATATTTTTTTCAATGTTTTGTACACAGAATGATCCAAAAACACTTTAAACTGCAGTACATCTCATCGAAGAGACTGTATGTCTATCCCGCACAGCCTTGTTGTCATTGTCATTAAAAATCAAAGATACCGCTGCTGTGAATAAGCTCTAGCATGTGCTGAATAACATTTATATTTTTTTTCTTGGCAGATAACTTTAACAAATAATTTAAAGGGTTCTAATACTTTAAAGGGCAGTTCATTTAAAAATGAAATTTCTGTCATCACTGCTCACCCTTAACTCTGAATTAATTTTTCTCTGCCATGGAACAAAAAAGGAGATGTTAAGCAAAACATTTAGTCTCAGTCACCATTCACTGTCACTGCATCTTGTTTTTCATTCAATGTAAGTGAATGGTGACTGAAACTCCCAAATATCTCCTTTTGATATCCACTGAAATAAGAAAGTCATACAGGTTTGCAACAGCATGAAGGTAAGTAAGTGATGACAATTTAAATTTTTGAGTGAAATATCTCAAATATCAGTTACCTTAAATATGGCCGTTTTAAGTTGACAAGATGTATTGAAAATGTTAACAGATTAAATTATGACAGAGAAAGAGATGGAGAGACGCTGTGCTGTTGTTTTCCCCCTGATTGGTCTGAATAACTCGCAGCATCATGCAGGCTGCTCTGTCTTGTCTGTCGTGCGGTGTCAGTGTCCTCTTTGCTCCGCGACATTATCATTGCGTGAGAAAAGGGACGTGTGGTGTGAGAGCGTGAGAACAGTGTCAATTACGTTGGCAGCCCTAGATCTAGAGAGATGGAGATGAGAGATGTAACAGGTGTAACTCTGCAGCTGAGTAGTTCTGTTAGCTTTACAATTATTGTCAAAGATATAGTGTAAAATAAGGAAGCGCAACGATTTGAAAGGCGTCAAAAGACCGCTCCAAACTCTCGCGCTTGCAAATTGTAACGTTGACCGCTTTGTCGATTCTAAGCAGGAGCGACAGTGTTAGATACGCAAAATAAGGATATTTGCATTTCAGATTAACGAGTTTATGAAGGTTTATACATGTGTAACATCGTCGGTTCAGTACAAATGGGCTTACCTGCGCGCGCTCACACTAAACTCAAGCTTCAGCTGCTAAATGCACGAGAGAGAGAGAGAGAGAGAGAGAGAGAGAGATGATTTTGACTGGCGCAGATTCTGCTGTTTTTTGCTTGTCCTCTATTCACGCCCCAAAATTTAAGACTTCTTGTAATTTGTTTAAGACTTTTTAAGGCCTTAAATTTTAAAAGTAAATGTAAGAATTTTTAAGACTTTTTAAGGACCCGCGGATACCCAGGAACAATTTTAAACAGCACACTATATAATAAATGTGAACTCATTTAAGCAAAGTAAAGTCAAACCCATGGGTGGGGACAATGAGCATCAACAGGTTAATTAAGTTTTAATTATCTATTTATTTTTACATAAACCTATCAATTTGCTTCAGAAGACATTAATTGATAGACTGGAGTCGTGTGGATTTAGTTTATGCTGCCTAAATATACCTTTTAGATGTCAAACAGCCAACAGCCTGATGGCATCCGTTTATATGCATTGTATGGACAATCTGAGCTGAAATCTGATTATAAAAATCTTCACTTAGATTGTGCTGAAGAAGGAAAATCATACACATCTGAAATCGCTAATCATGTGAGAAGTTTCATTTTTGTGCAAGGCCACAGGAACAGATTTTGAACAGGGGGTGCTGCGGACAGACAGGGGGGTGTGGGTTGGTGCTGGGGGGTTTAGGGTTGGTCACTGTTGCGGAAATAACAAAAATACCCCTTAACATTTTCGTCATTACTTTAGTTAACAAGATTAACACAGATTACGACGGTTTGACAGCACTTAACAAGGGGTGCTGCAATGCCGACAGCACCCCCATCACCGCTACTTCCTGCGGCAACGTTTTTGGGTGAACTAACCCTTTAAATTGCATCCAAATGCCTCTTAAATACAGCACATCAATTATGTGGCATTAAATTTTTACCCTCTTTGAGTCTTCATGCGTGGATGGATTCTTCAGTATAGGCATCCAGCTTTGTGAGGAGATCAGTGGTTTTCTCATGGTGTAGAGGCTTCTGTCTGTCATATACCTGGAAACAGGTGCCATGGTAACTGTCTTTCTGCAACCAATCTGTTCTTTTTCTGAATCCTTGGCCTCCTGGACATGTGCAGGCCTTGACAACTCACTTGACCCATGACTGAATGGTCTAGAGTGACCATTGCGAATGAACTCTGGGATCCTGGTCTTCCACCTCCCATGGCTCTTGTTCTCCATCTGCGAGGAGGTGTCTGAAAAGGCCTTGTCAAGTCTGAGAGCCATAGCAACACATCCAGATTCTGTGGTGTCTCATTTGTCCAGAATGACAGCTAAAAGATCAATGTATAAAACACTGCTTGATTCAGCAAAGCAAGGGCTTGAGTCATCATAGAAGGAAGCTCTGAGATATCTAACAGTATTAATACATTCACCACTAATCTAGATCAGAAGTCTCATTAATAAGGCTACATGTTCAGGCTTGCCTGAAATTTGTGAATGCTGTTGCTATTTGCCTATCCCTACCTACAACAGCAACCACAACCTTGGAACATACAGTACTTACAAATTCATCTACAACTTCTAAGTAAAAACAAAACCCATAAAAGTAGATTAAATAAATAAATACTGTATATAGGCAAAATGCATAGGTCTAATCTCAGATTAACCAAAATAACTGTGCAGTTTTGTTGATTTCTGTGGAACAATAGACTGAACCCAGTCTTCATTCATTGGCTGATGCATCTGGTTTCCATGGCAACCAACAAAAAACTGGCATTTCATGACATGTGATCACATGGGGAAATTTAAATCATTGCCTGCCTGCAAACAAAGACTAGAGTGTGTCTTCTCCACAGAGCCTATTAAGGCTTCCATTCACTTTTCGTACAATCATTTTTGCATATCTGGTCAGCTCTCATTATTGATCATCCTAAAACACTATAAGAAAAAATAAATTTACAGCTCTGTAGACTGAATGTGAATCAGACCATTAACATTCAGTTTCAGCAATAACAAACAGGGCTCTGTGTATAAGCAGGGCTGTGTATCCATTAGAGCAAAGAAGCATAAATTCCAATGTGTTATATTCATGGAAATAAAGACCAAAATTGTTTTGGTTCCTCTTGTTCACAAATTTTGTAACTTTAAATCTGAGGACAGACATCTGTGTGACTTCTTCATTTATGCTCTAGTGGTCTATATTGCCTTGACTGGACAGTTACCATGGCAATCTGGTCACCAATCACATGACCAGAGAAGGCACAGTTCCTGCATTCAAGCTCACTGAGAAACCTTAAAGAACAAAACGCTGATAGAATATCTACTTTTTTTTACTGAGCCATAATGTACAGCCATCTGCTTAAAGATTAGCATAGGCAACTAGGTCCTTTAATGTACTGCCGTAAAGTGCAAATTAAGGGACTGTCGCAAAAGTGCATAACATTAAAAAACAAAAAAAGAATAATTTCAAGATTCTAAAATATTCGTAGCATCATACAAATAGAATGTAATGGTGTGATTCTGGAAATATGATTGTGTGTTTTTTATGAATTTTTGCCTTTAAATCAATATAACTTCCTGGTCATGTGACCTGATGATGTCACACCACCTATTATATATTTACAAACACCTGACACACATTGTACATGACTTGGATTTTAGAAATATGATTATGTGAATTTTTTAATGAATTTTCAACATTTTCAAATCTATATAATTTCCTAGTCCTCTGACCTGATGATGTCACACCACCTATTATATATTTACAAACACCTGCAACACATCTTACATGGCTTGGATTTTTTTTTTTTTATATATAGTTTGGTGTATTTTTTATTAATTTTTGAAATTGAATGAATTTCCTTCCGAAGGAGGAGGCGTCGTGTCAGTCTCAACATTGGCAGCGATCGGATTCCGCCCTGACGATTTATGTAAGCTACTAATGTCATGTTGTCCAATCAAACAACATGAAAGCAGCAGCCCCTCCGACCTGAGTGCGTGCAGAGCAGGGCGTGTGCCACGTCTTTGTGAGCTCCGCGTGGACCTCCGGGAACAATGGCACTAATCTTTGGGACACAGTCTTTTGACAGCGGCCAGACTGTAGGAACAATTCATCCAGATCCGGCTTGACTGGAGGGGACCACTGTAAGCCGAGTTCCTTGACCACCCGTGAGAGGATGCAAAGCAGCTCAGTATCAGTGGCATGTGTACGCTCTTCACCCTCACCGGAGGGAGGAGTGGCAATGTCCTCTGTTGGGCCTGACCACTCGCCATAGATGCTGCAATGGACATGGCATTATCCCCATCATCAGATCCACCAAATGTAATGAGACCATGCGCTCTGACGGAAGACCGGAAATGCAGATACTGTAGGGGCAATGATGCTGAGGGGTTTGCGTGGTTTGTGCCAGCGCGAGATCCTCCCGAAGTCTTCCAGCTCAACCTTGTGGCCTCGCCTTGCCTCCTCGCTCGTGTGGTCCCTCGGAAGTCACATAGGAGGCAGAACTGTCCCTCAGAACAAGGGTGATTCTAGAGTGGAATGTCCTGAGACTCATGCCCTCACAGTGAGGAGAGTCTGTCTCCATGAGAACCACTTCAGTGTGGGTTCAGCCCAAGCAGAGGTTGCATATCTCATGCCCGTCTGACGGCGGGATTTGTCTCTCGCATAGAAAACACTTGACAAAGACGCGCTACACACAAGCAACTGTTTTAGATATACAAATGTATATATACTGTACACACTATATCACTTCAATAATAAAGGATACAAATGTCTCCGCCGGAACACTGCAAGGGAGCAGGTCAGTCATCTCACTGCATGTGCTGTGCTGTCAAGGCGATGAGTCGTCTTGCTTGTGTCTAAGGGGGGGAAGAACCCATCCGTTGGTGGAGTATTTCTCGATGGCGAAGCAGAGATGAGAGGGCTTGTTAAGATGAGAGATGAACTCGCTGTCTCGAAGGAGAAGAATTCTGAGGAAATGGTGGTTTGGGACCCACTTATATAGGCCAACTGCGCGCCTAAAGGGACAGGGCTCAAACACTATTGCCAATTTTAGAATTGGCATTATTGTACAAAGGGCTTCAATTAGGTAATTGAGAAAGGAATTTCCCATAGCGTCAGCAACGCAATGTTGAGAGACCATAATCGAAAGGGAACAACTGATATTGATATTGTGAATGAGACTGTTTTAAACGTAGGGAAACTTGTTTTCATTGGGTTTTCAATGATTAACAAACTAAATTTTGATCAGTTCCTTACTCAAATGTATATGCTGTATGTATTAAATGGCTTTAGTGACTTGGAATTTATTGCACAACTTATAAGGACAACTGAGTATTATTCTTATGCTTCCTGTTTGGAGTATGACATCCACCAGCATCTGCTTTCATTGTATGAAAAGAATCTGCTTGGATAATCAGCTAAATAACTCGCATGTAAGTAACTTTTGTGTAACATGGAACAAGAACAATAATAAGGGTTTCACATGAGCATACAATGCTATTAATGACAGAACTTTAGTTTTGGGTAAACTGTCCTTTGAGTTAGTAATCCAGATGTGATGTAAGCCTTCCAGGTCATTTGGAGTAAGTCCTGTAGCTCAATGGATAGAGCAGGGTCTTCACAACACCAAGAGTATGGGTTCATACCCAATGCTAGGCATCATCCAAACTACATGTTATGGTCACTTAACCATATTAAATAGCAGCAAAGCAGGCTGAGATGTGGGGTAGTGCCAGTGCTTTGACATGATTAATTAAGGTAGGCATGCTGGTAACATAAGTTCAAGGCTGGCCTGTGTCAAAGGAGGTAGATTTTTTAAATATTTCAGAAATTAAATTTCATAACAAATACAAAAAAACCAAAATCCAAGTCGTGTAAGATGTGTTATAGGTGTTTGTAAATATATAACAGGTGGTTTGACATCATCAGGTCACATGAGCTGGAAGTTATATGGATTTGAAAATTTCCAAAATTTATAAAAATACACAAAATCATATTTCCACAATCCAAGTCATGTACAATGTGTTATATGCGTTTGTGAATATATTACAAATGTTGTGACATCATCAGGTCACATGATCTGGAAGTTATATGGATTTGAACATTTAAAAAATTCTTAAAAAATACACAAAATCATATTTCCAAATTTCAGGTAATGTAAGATGTGTTATATGTGTTTGTGAATATATTACATGTGGTGTGACATCATCAGGTCAAATTAACAAGATGTTAAATGGATTGTAGTATTTTAAAAATTCCATAAAAATTCACAAAAACATATTTCCACAAACAAATCTGTGTAAGATATGTAGCAGGTGTGTATAAATACATTGCAAGTGATGTGGGATCTTTAGGTAAAAAAGCCAGAAAGTTAAATAGATTTATTTCATTAAAGCATTCAGTTTACAATAATAGTCATAACAGGGATATAAATCATAAGAAAAATAAAAATGAACTAAATGTAACAATTTGTTTACCAACATAAACATTACACATGTAAAAAGAACCACTTTTAATGTAGTCATGGAATAATGTATCTCTTACCAGATATTTGTGCGTTTTGCACTTTTGAGACACTCCCTAACTTGGATTGCCCTAGTTGGGATCGCTGTTGAGCGTTTTTTACTTTTGATGCAAGCAATTACATTTATCGAAAAACATCATAATTACTTTTGCTATTACGATTTACAGTATTATCTGAACGAAACAAAGCATGAACCGTCACTATTTTACGATTACATACCAATTAATGTTAAAGGAAGGATCGAATGTATAACGAATATCCAATATAAAAACAACTTTACCGCAGTCATAAATGTTTCTTTGTAGGTATTAGCAGTCCATTAAACGGTACAAGAATCTGATAGTGCAACAAACGCTAAAGGCATCATATTCAACAATGGTATTCGAAAAAGAGGAACAGATGACTACAAGCGTGAGATAATGCCTTAAGAACGGGAAATATGAACGTCAAGGACCCACTACAGGGCCTGGGAAGGCCATTTTAAAACTACTGAATAAGTTAACTGCACTGAAATTATGGAAACCAAGAAAAGGGAATATATATATATATATAAAATGCATATTCATAAATGGACATTGTTGCATGCATCGACAAAGAAATGACAGATGAGATACATTCCGGTATAAGTCATAGGCAGCACCACACAACGTTATTAATATAACAATTTTATATATCACCCTGTCAAACAGCAGCTTCAACACCTCAGTCAAGGGCTTTCATGACCCTAAACTATGTGTAGTACGTACCGTAACGTTTTGGGTTAACCAAGTCCATCAGCTCCTTGATGAACGACGAAGCGCTTGAGAAAACGGTTCATAAACACAAAGGCGGGCCAGAGACTGCAGCCAATAGAATTCCTTATCTCACGACAACCAAAGTTCAGTCCCTGCAGTCATGCCGACTTAAGTGTCATATTTACACGCATGCGCAAGATGATCTTGTGTAAATGGACTGTTATTTTATTTTGGCAAGACCACTGACAAAGACCATACACTGCCTATAAATGTTTATCAGTGTCATTATTCTGGTATAAATTATTGTCCAAGCCGCTTTTACCTCATGTTCATACCTCATCCATTTTTTTTGGAGTTATGCCCACACCTCTTTATTATTCCTCAAAAATATATATTTTTTATAACGTGTATGGGGTCATTAGAGACCCAAGGTATGTAATAGTGTTTTATATGCACTTCCATAAATTATATTTTTATGATTATTCCATATCTATAGAAGTTTACTATCACATCATATCTATTACTTGTTTATTACAAAAGAAATGAGTACTATAGTCATACAAATGACTACTAGGCCTATATCACCTTGATTTTCTGTGCAACAATGGTGAATTATCAGTATTTCATAGGCGTGTACAAATACAGTATGTATTACAGGGTAAGAATAAGACACCCCCCTTAAGAACAATGTTCATTTACTTTTAAAGTGTAACATTAGCATGAACAGGATGATGATGCATCATTCAACATAAGATCAGGGAAAATAAATAGAAACACTTGCTAATTTTGTCATCATAGCACAAAATAAACAATTGTGAAAAGGGGCCATCTTACCCCACTCCAAAGCCGGCATAAAAAAAAATCCAGACAGTTTGCAAGTGCACATGGGGACAAAGATCTTACTTTTTGAAGAAATATCCTCTGGTCTAATGAAACAAAAACTGAACTGTTTGGCCATAATGACCATCGTTATATTTGGAGGAAAAAGGGTGAGGTTTTCACATTCTTAAAATAATGTAGTGATCCTAACTGACCTAAGACAGGGAATGTTTTCTACGATTAAATGTCAGGAATTGTGAAAAACTGAGTTTAAATGTATTTGGCTAAGGTGTATGTAAATTTCTGACTTCAACTGTATATATATACAGTTGTGCTCAAAAGTTTGCATACCCTTGGAGAATTGGTAATATATGCACCATTTTTAAAGAAAACATGAGTGAGCAGGCAAAACACATACCTTTTATTTCTTATGGGATTCATATTCAACTGTAGGTTATAACAGAATGGCACAATCATAAAACAAATCATGGCAACAAAGAAAAAAATGAAATGATCCCTGTTCAAAAGTCTGCATACCCTTAGTTCTTAATACTGTGTATTGCCCCCTTTAGCATCAATGACAGCGTGCAGTCTTTTGTAATAGTTGTCTATGAGGCACCAAATTCTTGCAGATGGTATAGCTGCCCATTCATCTTGGCAAAATGCCTCCAGGTCATGCAAAATCTTTGGTCGTCTTGCATGAACCGCACGTTTGAGATCTCCCCAGAGTGGCTCGATGATATTGAGGTCAGGAGACTGTGATGGTCACTCCAGAACCTTCACCT